>NW_024097641.1:0-130000 GCF_016545835.1 Crotalus tigris
TGCCAGAATTAAAAGGACAGAGAGAAATTTTGAATGGGAAAATAACAGCCTTGGAATTAAAAACTGTGATGCAAAAACAAAAAAATAATAAAATCCCGGGGCCAGATGGCCTCCCAGGGGAAGTATACAAGACTCTTTACGAGGACTTTGAAAAGATATTGTTGGATGTGTGTAATGATGTGTTGGAGAAAGCTAAATTACCAGACTCCTGGAAAGAAGCTACCATATCCCTGATCCCCCAAAAAAGGCATAGACCCCAAACAGATCAAAAATTATTGGCCAATTTCGTTGCTAAATTCTGATTATAAAAATTTTACTACTGTAAATGTTAAATTTACTCAAGCACAAAATTTGAGGGAAAATTTTTATAAAATGTTTTATAGATGGCATTTGGATCCTAAAATGTTATCTTGTATGTATCTGAATTTGCAACCCAAATGTTGGAGATGTGGTTCCTTGGATGCAACTTATTTTCATGTTTGGTGGACTTGCAAAATTATTAAAGCTTTTTGGATTATGATTTGGTGGAACATTCAAAAGGTTTTTAAAAGGAAAATTAAATTTACTCCCCAATTATTTCGTTTGGGTATTTTTGTGGATTTTGATGTTAAAGAAACTATTTTAATGCTGAATTTAATAACAGCAGCAAGACTACTGGTGGGTCAGTATTGGAAAAAAGATTCTCTGCCTTCTTTAGAAGAATGGGTATTCAAGGTTTCTAATTTAGCAGAAATGGCTAAAATTTCTGCTTATTTAAAGGACCATTCACAAAAGAGATATGTTTCTGTATGGAGAAGATGGATAGAATATATTCAGAAGAAGTATGGAACAACAAAGTTTCATTTATTTTATGAATAATGGATTTTTATTAAATTATGAATTGAAGTTTGCAGAGAGTTAAGGGTTATTATGATTTTGGTTATTGTATAAGTAGTAAATTTAAGTTGATTATGTTTAGGTTTTTTTGTTTTTTTTTTTTGTAACCCTGTACTGAGCTCTGGGAAGGCGGGGGGAGAAGGCGGTGTGGGGAGGGGGGACGGGAGAGTATGGGTAGTATGTTCAATAGTTCAGATAAGTAGGAATAGTTTTATATTTTTAAGACTTTTTTTTTCTTTTTTTGGTGATAGAGGATTGCTCGGGCATTTTCCCCTAGACCGCATCCAATTGAGAAGAAGAGGAGAGGGATAAGCAAGTAGAAAGATGGAGGAGAGAGGGAGGAGATGAGGAGAGTGAGGAGGAAGAAGGAAGGGGGAAGTGAAAAGATGAGAGGGGGATGCGGTTTGGGGAGAAATGGGTGAGCAATGCCGGAAATGGGTGTGTTGTATTTTAACTTGTTATGTATCTGAATTTTTTTTCTTATGATTGTAATGAAAATAAAATAATAAAATTTTAAAAAAAATTTACTACTACAATGGCAGAAAGATTGAAACTAATATTACAGGAGATAATACACCGAGATCAAAATGGCTTTTTACCTACAAGACAAATTAGAAATAATACGAGAACGGTGTTAAATGTCTTAGAGTATTACGAAGCACATCCGGGAAAACAGGTAGCACTAATTTTTTTAGATGCGCAGAAAGCATTTGACAGTCTCAGTTGGCAATTTATGTTCCAACAGATTGAGGACATGAAATTTGGAGGGAAATTTGAGAATATAATTAAGGCAATATACAAAACATAAAGGGCCAGTGTGATAATTAATGGAGATAATACCAAAAGCTTTGACATAAATAAAGGGGTAAGACAGGGATGCCCAATGTCACCTTTACTTTTTATTTTGACCTTAGAAGTGCTGCTAACGCAAATCAGAGCCAATAAGGAGATAAAAGGGTTACAGGTTAAGACAAAAGAGTATAAGATACAAGCATTTGCGGATGATTTGGTCTTTTTATTGAGGAACCAATAGAGAGAGGAAAGATTTTGATGAAAGAAATAGAAAAATATGGAATAGTGGCAGGATTAAAAATTAATAGAGAAAAGACCAAAATGTTAGTCAAAAACCTAACCAAAAAACAGAAAAGGAAATTAGAAGAGAATCTGGAATTGCAAATTGTAAAAAAGATCAAATATTTAGGAATCTGGCTTACTACAAGGTGCTTCTCAATAAAAGAAGATAACTATAAAAAATTGATACTACAAATGAAGAAAGATTTTGAGACCTGGGGGAAATTACAATTATCATTATTAGGTAGGATTGCATTGATCAAAATGAATACATTACCAAGATTATTATATTTATTACAAACAGTCCCGATAAAATTAGAGATTTTTTTTTTTGAAGAATTAGACAAAATAATAAATAAATTCAACTGGTCAGGCAAAAAAGCACGGATAAACATGTAAATATTACAAGATGGTAGAAGTAGAGGTGGACTTGGGCTCCCAAAATGGGAAATTTATTATCAAGCAGCTGGACTACTCTGGATCAAAGATTGGATAAACCTAGACAATAAAAGAGTTTTAATGACTGAAGGGCATGACTTACAGGCTGGCTGGCATGCCTTTTTATGGGGGAAACATAGGAAAACACACACATACTTTTATCAACATCAGATAAGAGATGCGCTGATTCAGACGTGGGAAAAAGTTAAAAAAAGACATTATAGGAAAATACCGAATTGGATTTCACCGATGGAGGCGATGATTCACCCTAACACCTTGGATAAGAAAAAGATGATTAGATACAAAGAACTATTAGACAACAATTTAAGGAAACCTTAAATCAAGAGAAAAATTAGAAGAACAAGGAATAATCATAGATTGGTGGCCATATTTACAGATCCAATCTAAACATAGTAAGAATATGGAAGAGCATGGAATAGGCCAGACCCCACATCAATTGGATAAAATTTTAACAGTTAAGGAAGGAAAATTTTTAACAAAAACCTATAAATATTTATTAGAGGTAGATCTGGAGGAAGAAATAGCAAAAGGGCCAATGATAGCATGGGTGAGAAATGTGGGCCGAAATATAAATCTGGAAGAATGGGAAAGATTATGGAACATAAATTGTAAACTGACATTGTTAACTGCATATAGGGAAAATCAATACAGAATGTTCTATAGATGGCATTTAACACCGGTGAGATTGGCCAAAATGTACACAAATATGAATCCGGAATGTTGGAAATGTAAAAATAAGAAAGGAACATTCTATCACATGTGGTGGCTGTACCCTAAAGCAAAGAGCTATTGGGAATGGATAAGGAACTGGATACAGGAGATAACCAAGGTACAAATTGAATTCAAACCTGAACTATTTCTTCTGGGTATAATAAATTCAAAGATGTAAAAGCAACTCCAACACATCATTATACATATATTGACAGCAGCCCGCATAGTATACGCTCAGTGTTGGAAGGGTGAAAACATACCTACAAACGATATGATTATATACAAAATTCTCGAATGTGCGGAAATGAATAAACTTACGCTAGAATTAAAAGACAAGGAGGCAACAGAATTTTATGAAATATGGAACAAATGTTATGATTGGCTAGAACAAAGAAAGAAAAAGACATGATTACTGATGTAAATAAATTTAAATAATATATATGAGATATTATTTTGTTTTGTTAAGGGGAAAAATGCATTTTTCAGTTTTATTTTTGTTGTACAGTGAAAAAAGGAAAAATAAAAACTAAAAAAAAAAGAGCCAGTGTGTTTGGTACATGAAGGCTTATTAAAGGTGTCAGGAGATTAAAAAAAAACAAAAAAGCATAGTTCAGAGAAGGTGGAGAGAATGAAACCTTTTGAGAAAGAAAGAATTAGACTTCTTCCTTCAGGTCTCTTCATGTCCCTTGATCCTTTTTGTAGATTGCAGGATGTTGCATGGAAAGCAAGCATAGATGCTGTTGGATTCCATCCATGATCTTTCTGAATTCTGTGCAACTATATCAGCTGTTTGATTATTTGTGCATAATATTCTGCATATATTTAGGGAAACAATATTGCACAATAAGAAGGAGGAGGGAGCAGCCAATAGAGAATATATTTAATTAGGCAAAATAGAATTATTATTATTATCATTCATCGCACAGTCAGCCAGATGTTCAGACTGGATTTGGCATTTTGTCTACCTATCGAGTCCTTACCCAGGACCTGGGATAGGCAGATGTGGATGTTTGATGGTATTACAGGTATCGTCGCAGGATGGAAGCAGTTCCTAATAAGGCCGCCTTTTGCAATTGACTAATAGCAAATTGGTCAATGCCAATGGTGTTCAAGTGGTGCTCCAGTTGTTTTGGGATTGCACCTAAGGAGCCTATTACTATTGGTACTACCCTTGCTTGCTTTTGCCACAGTCTTTCTATTTCTATTTGTAGGTCTTTGTATGTTGTTATCTTCTCCAGTTCTTTCTCTTCTATTCTGCTATCTCCAGGCACTGACACGTCCACTATCCAGACTTTTTTGTCTTTCTTATCGACAATTGTTAAGTCTGGGGTGTTACGTTACAGGTGCTTGTCTGTTTGAATTCTGAAATCCCAGAGCAGTTTAATTTGATCATTTTCTATGACTTTCTCTATTTTATGATCCCACCAGTTTTTGCTTACAGGCAATGATATTTTTTGCAGATTCCAAATGCCAACCATTGTTAGCTATTTGTCATGCGCTGCTTGTAAAAGTCGTGCAATCTTCTTGAAAACCGTCTACCAAGTGGTCCACTGTTTCTTTCAGAGTCTTTGCAAGGCGGCACTTACTGCTGTTGCTGTCTTCTCAATTTTGACTTTGTATGCATGTGTCCTTAAGGCTTGGTCTTGTGCAGCCAGAATTAGTTCCTCGGTCTCTTTCTTCAATTTTCCTGCTCTTAGCCATTGCCAGGTTTTATTATTATCTGCTTTCCCAGCTATTTTTTTCATGTATTGGCCATGTAGTGCTTTGTCTTCCCCTGCCTCTATTCTGTTCTTCATTTGGTCTTTCGTGTAGGCCAGTTTGGTCTCTCCAGTAGTTAGTAAGCCTTCCTGATCCACTAATTTCAGTGCACTCATCATTGTTCTTCAGTATTCGCCAAGTCATTTTTTCTTCTTCAAACCATCTGATGTACTTTATGTAGCATTCCACGCCCACCTATTTTGCTTGGTAGATAAAGTCTATCAATGGTCAATGCAGTGGATCGAAGGAGGCGTGCAGTGATTCATTGGTATATTTTCTGGTCTGCCTATCATTGCTCTTTATTCCTGTCTGGAGGCCAGTCCACTATTCCAGCTGTGCTACCTAATGAAATGGATTTGCCCAGTTGTTGATTGCCCTTTTATGGTATTTTCCTCCATTGACGTTTGATTTTAAGATCTTCTTCAGTCTCTTGATGTATTCACCTCTAATCTTGTTCTTGACTTCAGTGTGCTTGATGTTGTCAGCTTGAAGGATACCCAAGTATTTGTAGTACTCTTCCTCATCCAGACTCTTAATGTTATTTTCGTGGGGCATCTTGATTCCTTCAGTTTTCACTACTTTTCCTTGTTTGATAGGAAGTGTGGCACATTTGTCCAAGCCAAACTCCATAACAATATCTGGTAATATACGGACAGTGTTGAGCAGCGATTCTATTCAGATGATGTTTTCATACAGTTCAGATATCCATGTAAAGGAGGTGGGATAGTCTAGCAGATGTTTTGATGTTTGATAACCATGTCTGAGTTATTCAGTATTGTTGCCAGTAGGAAACAGTGCCAATAACAAATAGTTAATGGTGATAATGAATTTCCTCCTTGAATATTCCTCTCTTGATATACCTCTCCCAGCTTTTTTCACAATGATTCTGCAACTGTGTCTTCCATTGTGCCATCGATCTTTGCACAAATTTTCTGATGTTTCTACTGACTCCTGTTATTTCTAGGCACTTTATTATCAAATCATGTGGCAGAGAGTCAAATGACTTTTTGTAGTCAATCCATGCAACATTCAGGTTGGTCTTCCTTCTCTTGCAGTTTTCCAAGATCATTTTGTCTATTAGGAGTTGATCTTTTGTTCCTCTGCTATTGGGGCGGTTTCCTTTCTGCTCAGGTGGAAAGAGATTGTTTTCAACTAGATGCTGTTGTATGCATCAGCTACCACACCAGTTAGTAATTTGAAAGTTGTTGGTAAACAGGTAATTGGCCTGTAGTTGCCTGGTGTTGCCCCTTTTGCTGGATTTTTTATTATTAGGTAGGTTTTCCCAGTTGTTAGCCACTTTTCAATTTCTCCTCCTTGTAGTATATTGTTGAACTGCTTGGAAATGAGTGGGTGTATAACAGTTAGATGTTTCAACCAAAACCCATGCAGTTCATCTTCACCTGGTGCTGACCAATTTTGATTTTCTTTGCTCTTTTTTCTACCATTTTTGTTGTTATTACTAGTTCTTCAATTCAACTTATGTTCTTATTTGCATCCAACCTCCTTTAACCAAGCTGCATCCTTGTTGTATTGGTCATTTGGGTTACCCATATCATGCTTCCAGAAGTTGCTACTGTTTCTTACATTGTCACCGGTAATGACTGTTCTTTGCAGTCTGTCTCCATTGATGGATTGGTTATTGAAAACGTTCTGATTGGATTGAAATTGGAGGTTCTGCCTATAAGTTTGCAATTCGAGCTTCATATCTACTGATTTTCCTGGCTATAGCTGTTATTTGTTGCTTTATTATTTCCAGTGCTTCCTTGATCTTCCTTGTTTCTAAGTGGTATTTCTTGATTAGGTATTCTTTGGTCTTCTTGTTCTTCAGCTTCTTTTCTTTCATCTGTTCTAGCTTGCTTGCATGTGATCTTAACTTGCTGATCTTATTTTCTAGTCTTAACCTTCCATTTTTCTGGTGCACTGTTTGTTTGTTTTCTTTTTGTTGATTTTACATCCCAGGTATTCTGTTATAACTGCAGCTGTGCTGTACATTAGTTGGTTTGTTTCTTGCAGTGAATTGGTGCTTATACTTGCTATTGAAGTATTTGCATCTTTTAATGCTTGTGCTAGCTGTTTCTTTGGAACAAGCTTCAATGCAGGTAGCCTTATTCTGTTGTTTTTGTGCTGTTCTAGATGCTCAGTTATTCTTTGTTTCAATTCTTTTATTTCTTTAGTTAGAGGGGTTTGTTCTTCCTGAGGAAGAGGTGCCTGGTTTCCAAATGAGAACAATTGTATATCTCTGCTGGATTCCTTCACTGCCAACTCCCCCTGGTTTGCCTCTACATTCTGAATTACTTCTGGTAAGGCTTTGATTTCTTTGCCCTGGGTAAACCTTTGCAGTTTGTCCAATTCTGTTTCTGTGAATACTTTATTTTGTGTTATAAATCGGCGTTGATCTGCTAGTCTCTGTTCTGTTATTTCTGATTCTGGATGGTGTTCTTTCCAGAACTGGTGCATTCGTTTTAGATATCCTCTTCTTGTTGGACTTGATCTGTAGTAACAGATAATTATTTCTTTGTTTTCAATCACTGTGTATCTGCGACGGGTAAACACCTTTTCTTCCAGTAGTTCTGCAGCTGCTGGCCCTGGTTGCTCAGCCAACAGTCCTGAGTCCTGTAACCATTTTTCACCAGATATCCAGGAACTCCAATATCTAGCGCGGACCTTGTTAACCCGGGCGACATCCGAGCCGGTATGGCATTCTGAAATTTACGTCTCACCATAGTTTTTATGGGAGAGACACTCTTTGTCTGACTCCTCTGATGAGACCTGTCCAGTATGGTTGAACCTCTGGCATAGCTCTCATCTTCCTCAGAGTACACAAGCCCCACAACCACGTCAAGGTAGTGCCTCACTGGGGTTATTATTATTATTATTATTATTATTATTATTATTATTATTATTATTATGAAAATAATGGCATTAACTGTTTTCCCTCCTTGTTTCAAAGTCACTATTTTTTTTTTTATTAAAAGTTTTATAAATTTTACAAAAAAGAAAAAAGGATACAAAACAAGAAACAACATATACAAAAAAATAAAACTAAACAATACATATATATATAAAAAAAAACCCCCACCCCTCCCAAACCCCCCCTCCCTTCCCCCCCCATGAGCTTCCCAGAGCAGAATATAGGCTTAAGAAATAAAAATAAAAATTAAATTAAAAACTTTATATTTATATATATAAAAAGATTATCTATAATATATATGAAAATAAAACTTATGAAAAAACTATATAATATTTTTGTATACCCAATCTAAATTGTATAAATTTTATCCATTTGTCCCAAACAGCAAGAAACTTCTCTTGCGTTTGTTGCTTTAAGAAGGCCGAAATCTTTGCCATTTCCGCCAGATAAGCTACTTTAAGAAACCATTCCTGCAATGTAGGCAAAGATTCCTTCTTCCAATATTGTCCTACTAACAGCCTAGCGGCTGTAATCAAATTTAACATCAAAACAACCTCCTTTGTATCACAATCTGTAACAATAACTAACAAAAATAATTGCGGAGTAAATTTTACCCTCCTTCTAAAAATTCTCTGGATATTCCACCATATTTTGATCCAAAATGCTTTTATCTCTCTCTCTGCATGACCACCAAATATGATAATAGGAAGCCTACTTATAACCACATCTCCAACATTTGGGTTGCACGTCAGGGTACATATAAGACATTTTTTGTGGATCAAGGTGCCATCTATAAAACATTTTATAAAAATTCTCCCTTAAGTTCTGTGCTTGTGTAAAATTGACATTTCTCACCCAAATATTTTCCCAGGTGTCCAATGAGACTGGCTCACCAAAATTCTGCGCCCATCTTATCATACAATCTTTAATTAGTTCCGTTTCTGAATCCAATTCAACTAAAACCGCATAAATTCTCTTAATGTGGGGTTGTCTTGAATCCTTCACTTGCTTAATAAGATTTTCATCTTCTCTAAGAAAACCCACCTTACAATCCATCTTCCATCTGTCTAATAATTGCCTAGATTGGAACCAAGAATAAATAAAGTTTTCTTGTGCTAACTCTTCCCGTGATTTTAATTGCCAGTTTTGTCCATCCCATTTAAGTAACTGTCTATAAGACACCATATCCATTTTAACCCCTCTTTTTATTGCTTCTATCGCATGCCAAGGTATAGCCCATAATGGTACTTTGAAATCACTTTTATAATATTTTCTCCAAATCCTAAGTAAAGAGATTCTTAAGATATGAGATTTAAAAGCCCAATCCATTTTTTATTGAATATTAAATAGGCATGCCACCCATAAAGTAAGTCCCATCCCTCTAGATAAAGTATCTCAGAGTTTGTCAAATTTACCCAATCACTGATTAGTGTTAAAACCACCGCATCCTAATATAATTTCAAATTTGGTACCTTAAGTCCACCCCTCTCACGGAAGTCTTGCATAATTTTAAACTTAACCCTTGGCTTTTTCCCTGCCCAGATAAATTTATTAAGACCCTTCTGCCCCTCATTTAAATTAATCTCATTTTTCAAAATTGGTAACATTTGAAACAGAAAAAGAAACTTGGGTAAAATATTCATTTTTATCACTGCAATTCTTCCCATGATGGATAATTGCAACTTTTCCCAGTTCTTCAAGTCCTTCTGTACCCTGACCCACAACCTTTCATAATTATTTTTAAATAATTTTACATTAGAAACAGACAACATCACCCCCAAATAGTTTACCTTATTAACAATCTCAAAACCCGTCAGGTTAGTCAAAATCTGCTTCTCCTGACTAGACATATTTTTAGGTAAAATTTTGGTCTTATTTACATTAATCTTAAAACCCGAGACCAAACCATAATGATGAATCAACTGTAATAAGTTTACTACAGAATAATCAGGTTGCGACAAAGTAACAACCAAGTCATCCGCAAAAGCTCTTAACTTATATTCTGTTTTATTAACATATATTCCTTTAATTTCCTGAGACTCTCGAATTTTGATCAATAATATTTCCAATGTTAAAACAAACAACAATGGCGATAAAGGACACCCCTGTCGAGTACCTTTCTCTATTGTGAAAACCTCCGAAAGACCTCCATTAACAATAAGTTGTGCTGTTTGTTTTTGATATATTACCTTAAGGGCTTGTAATATGTTTTCACCAAAATTCATTTCTTCCATTACTCTTAGCATAAAATGCCAATTCATTTGGTCAAATGCTTTTTCAGCATCTAAAAATATGAGCCCTGCAGGAACTTGGTTGTTCTTATCTAAATATTCTAATAGATTAATAATTTGTCTAACATTGTTTTTCATATACCTTCCTGTTATAAACCCTGATTGATCTTTATGCACAAGATGATGCACCACCCTCATAAGCCTATTTACCCAAATTTTTACAAATATCTTATAATCCACGTTTAAAAGAGATATAGGCCTATAATTTTTTGGTAAAGTAAGATCTTGATCCTCCTTGGGAATCAATGATATAAAGGCACTACGCCATGAAGGAGGAATCTCTAAACCCTGTAAGATACCATTAAAAAGATCATTTAATGGTTGGATCATCTCCTCCATTAAAGCTGTATAATAAACAGCTGTTAACCCATCCGTACCCGGTGCTTTCCCTAGTTTCAATTGTTGAATTGCTGAGGCAATTTCCTCCTTAGTAATTAAGCCATTAATTTCATATTTCTGATCCTCAGTCAGTTTAGGAATACTTGCCTCAGCTAAATATTTATTTATATCTAACAATTGTACATTAGTAGATTTATATAAGTTTTGATAATAATCCAAAAAAGATTTTTTAATTAATTCCTTCTGAGAAAATAGTTTACCCTTGTAATTTATTTTCTCTATTATTCTCTGTCTCTGTTTCTTTCTTAATTGATAAGCCAACCATCTCCCCGGCTTATTAGCATTACAAAATGTATTTGGTTTCATAAATAATAAATTGGTTGCAGCTTGATCTGCTATCAACATATTAAATTGTGACCTTAATAACTTTACAGATTCTTTAGTACTTTCATCAGAAGGATTTTGAATCAAAGCCCTTTCTTTTAGTTTAATTTCATCTTCAAGTTCTCTACGTTTCTGAATCTGATTTCGCTTATAAAAATTATTCATTTTTATCAAAACACCGCGCATAAATGCTTTACCTGCATCCCATACCATTGACATTGAAGTCACCTTGTACATATTCAAAGCAAAATAGTCCTTTAAACACTCCTTTAATTTTTGAACATTCTTCTCTTGTCTAAACAAATTTTCATTAACTCTCCAGGATCTTCTTTCCTCTTTCTCTTGAATCAGCTCCATCCAAACTGGACTATGATCCGTCAGTGATCTAGGAAAAATCTTAACATTCTTTACTTTATTATACAAATCCGTGGTAATCAAGAAAAAGTCAATTCTTGAAAAAGATTGGTGTCTATCAGAAAAAAAAGTAAAGTCTCTCTCCTCTTGGTTACGTTCCCGCCAATAATCCCTTAATTCCCAGTCTTCTTTCATATCAAAAAAGGCTACCTAAAGAATGCATCTCATTTTATAACACATTGTGCAGCTAGGTTTATAACACGAGGCACAAAGGTGTGCTTTCCCACTGTGCTGTTATCAACTTGACAGCGGTACTGCAGAACATCAAAACTGACACCCTGGCTTGGTTTACATATTTTATTTATGTATTTACAGTATTTGTATACTGATTTTATTATTTTTGATAACTAACACAAGGCAGTGAACAACCAATTACACCTTCCTTCTCCTAGTCCCCTCCCCCCCATGAGGTGGGTTGGACTGAGAGAGAATGACTGGCACAAAGTCACCCAGCTGGCTTTCATGCTTAAGGCAGGACTAGAACTCCCCGTCTCCTGGTGCCCAAAGTTACCTAACTGGCATTCATACTTAAGCCGAGACTAGAACTTCCTGTCTCATGGTGATTGGCCCAAAGTCACCTAACTAACATTCATGCTTAAGATGGGACTAGAATTCCCGGTCTCCTATTGATTGGCCCAAAGTTATCTAACTGGCATTCATGCTTAAGCCGGGACTAGAACTTCCTGTCTCATGGTGATTGGCCCAAAGTCACCTAACTGGCATTCATGCTTAAGATGGGACTAGAACTCCCGGTCTCCTATTGATTGGCCCAAAGTCACCTAACTGGCATTCATGCTTAAGATGGGACTAGAACTCCCGTTCTCCTATTGATTGGCCCAAAGTCACCTAACTAACATTCATGCTTAAGATGGGACTAGAACTCCCTATCTCCTATTGATTGGCCCAAAGTCACCTAACTGGCATTCAGGCTTAAGATGGGACTAGAACTCCCTGTCTCCTATTGATTGGCCCAAAGTCACCTAACTAACATTCATGCTTAAGATGGGACTAGAACTCCCTGTCTCCTATTGATTGGCCCAAAGTCACCTAACTGGCATTCAGGCTTAAGATGGGACTAGAACTCATAGTCTTCTGATGATTTGCCCAAAGTCACCCAGCTGGCTTTCAGACTAAGGCGGGACTAGAACTCCCCATCTCCTGGTTTCGAGCCTGGTACCTTAAATCATTAGGCCAAACTGGCTCTCTCTATATATTGGGTCTGGTGCTCTTTTAGGGATGAGAAATAAAAGTTTCAGCTGGTCTCGTTTCCCTAATCAAAACGACTTTGCCATCTCGGCCAGCTTTAAATCAATCTTTTGATGCCGGCTTATTTATTTATTCATTTAACTAGTTCCCATAGCTGCCCCACTCTTCTGGAGAGAGGTTGATCCTCACCCCCTGCTTTGGATGGGGGCTGAGAGACTTTTATTGAAGTAAGGAAGATGCCTGGGGTTGTAACTCACACCCCCTTGAACGGCAAACAGATGGGCTGTCTCTGAGCTCACAGGACTTGCTAATTAGTGTCATGTAATGTCCCATTTTATGGCCCACCCCTATTTGCACGCCAGCTCTGACAGTTTCTAAAATAGAGCAATCTATAGTCAAGTGGCATGAACATCCCCGGGTTGATTTCTCTTTGTGCCTGGATAAGAAGCTCTTCCAAAAAAGCCAGCTTGGTTTTAATCTCATATTCTTAAGATCTGGCTTGAAATGACGCTGGAGTTATTTTTAAAAGGCTTCCTCCCTCAGCTCTGCAGGTTGAGGTAAGACGCTTCCTGGAAAATAATTACTTTTCACAGTGACTACTTAATAGAATATCACCCCCAGAAGAGCATAACAGCTTGGAATGTTGTAAAAAACATGTCATTCTCTCATGCTGGTATAAGGAGCAGAGAACCTAACTAGGGTGGTGAAGTTGATTTTCTTTCCTGATAAAAACAGATCTCAAGTATATAATGAAACTAAGATGAAAGTGCCAGAACCGCTGAAAAAACAGGGATGGTTGTTTGATACTCAGAGCTACTCAGTTTTGTATTTCCAGCAAAATTTGAGGTTCTTTAAGGCAGTCCACAAGTCTTAAACGTTGCCAAGATTGGACACCCCTGCTTTAAGGTTTTTAGGATTACATTCTATAACTCCTATTTTAAAAACAACAAGAAGAAAAACGTGGCTCTTTAGCAGTGGTTCTCAACCTGTGGGTCGGGACCCCATTTGGGGTCGAACGACCATTTCACGGGGGTCGCCAAACAACGCAGTCCGCCATTTTTTCCCCCTTTCCTTAGCTGTGCTACTCCCTTTTATTCTATTGGCTTTTGAAAGCCAATAGAATAGACTATCTTGAATAGAGTCTAATTCTATTGGCTTTCAAAAGCCAATAGGAATTGTCCAGGCTGTCTCTGCCCTGCTGAGCCCGCCAAAAGTCCCATTCTGCAAATGGTGCTGCAGTAGTAGTCCTTGACTTACAACTGGTTGAGTATCCTCAACTTATGACCGGTTGGGGGTCGCGGCATTAAAAAGGTTGAGAACCACTGCTCTTTAGAATCATGTTTTGGATAGAGCAGGGGTTCGGAAAAATACAGGGGCTTGTGAAAAAGGACAGCACTATATGTCACTTATTAGAATTGCACAATATTTTTTTTTTTTTAAAAAAAAATACCCCATCAATTGATGCTGGGCAGGGAAAAGCCTCTTTTCTTTGCAGAAAGCATTAGTTAGTGGTGGGATTTACAGCCACAAATATGTTTTGACTGCTGGTTTGAGGAGAAGGTTTGGGCAAGCGGAGAAAGAGCGCGCGGTTTGCCAGGGGCTGTTCTAGTGAAGATCAAAGTCAGCTTCGTAAGCCTTGGGACACACAGCAGGGCAAGCCTGTCACTTTTCAGCTTTTCTTGTGAATTTTCCTAAGGATTTTCCTGCCTGACAGGCTGAGATGGTCAGCTTGACCTGATCCAATACAGCAGGAGTGTATTCTTGTTACCCAACAATATGAAGGACAATCATTTCAGCGTTTAAGACAGCTCAGCCATGCCCGCTAAATTTCTTTTTCCAGGCTGCTGTGGTTTGCAAACACAGCTGGTGGCCTACAGCTATCTTTAGCTTGGTTGCATTCAGACAACCGATTACATTGGGTGACTGAGTTAACTCATTTTCGAAGTCTGCCTTTGGGCTGGACGACTGATCCCTCATTGGCAGGGTCACTGGAGATGGTGTGTAGCCAGAAGGGGTTTGTTATCTTGATTTCCACATTCTCCCCTCCCCTTCCTTCTTTCCTGCTTTGGTCCCTCCATGCCGGTAAGTCAACACTGATGATGTTGCCTAGTTGGATAAAGAAACATCTGCAAGAAAACAACCAAACTCAGAGAGCACCAAGGCTCCCAGAGTAAGTCAACCATTTGTGTTGTGTTGCTTTTAGCTGTTCATCACACTTGTGAAGCCTCCAGTTTCCGCTGTCAAAATGGGCACTGCATCCCCCAAAGATGGGCTTGTGACGGAGATATGGATTGTCAAGATGGAACGGACGAAGACCCCGTCAGTTGTGGTAATGGACTTTTTAGATATAGGCAAACTCTCTTTCACTTTGACTTTTAACTTTCTCATAACACAGACTACGGTCAAACATCTCCTAATAAACTAGATCAATTCATCAGAAAGTCTAGAACTTTTAATAAGATGCTTTATTATAGCAAGACCAAGATGCGGCTACAAGAATTCCAGCATATCAAATGGGAGCACTGTTTATACAATCAATGTTCAAGTCTCTTGTGCCTCTTCTGTGTCAATGGCTAAAGACATTTCTCTTTTGGGTAGGTGGGTGAGTAGATGGAGAGAGGCAGTTTCCATCTGTTTCTTGCATTGGGTGGTCGCCAGATCTGGTACCATGTGAGAATATCTAAAAGGTTAAATCATAGCAACTAGACCAAAATTTTGTTGCTCATCCAAGCAACTTCATCAGTCAAAATAAAAATTAGATAGACAGAGAGTCATCGGAATGTACCAACTCTTAACTTACCAACTTCTAATTTTTATTTTGACTGATGAAGTTGCTTGGATGAGCAACGGAAGGTCTCAGATTAACAAACGTTGGTCCAGTTGCTACGATTTAACCTTTTAGATATTTTTGGCCTGGAAGATTGAGTCTTCACTGACCATGTGAGAAGTAATTTCCCCAGCCGCCTCATCGCCCTCTATCCAGTTCTCGTTGCTTTGGTGAAAACCAGAGACGTTCATTCTAGGTTTGCTGGGAGTCTCATGTATTTAAAACTTAAGTTTGCTTTCTTTGCTTCCTTGTGGGATTGGTTGGCAGAGAAGAAATGCAACGGTTTTCAGTGCTCAACGGGGGTGTGCATCCCTTCTAGCAAGCGGTGCAATGGGGCACGGGACTGTTCGGATGGCTCAGATGAACAACACTGTGGTGAGTGTACTGGAGTGCGTGAATGTTGTAGCCAGGGTGACTGGGGGGTGGCTGGGAAACCAGAAAGGAAACTAACTCCCAGACATTGGAGAACAACTTTTAATTGGCATTTGCAATTGTTCGTTTCACTCTGCATGTACAGGTAGTCCTACAACTTCACCACCGTTTAATTTAGGGACTGTTTTGAAAGGACAATAGCATTGAAGAAAGTAACTTGTATCTGGTCCTCATATTTACGACTCTGGCAGCATCCCCTTGGTCACATGATCAAAATTTGGGGCACTTAGAGCAAATTGGGCCACTGAAATGTTGGGCTCAGTTCTGCTTGTGAGTCAAGGACTACCTGTAAAACTTTCTTTCCCAATGTTTATTCTCTCCTTCCTGCCACTCTGGAGAATCCCTCTGTACACGCTACATGGATTTCATGTGCAAGAACCGGCAACAGTGCCTGCTGCGCTCCATGGTATGTGACGGCACCGTGCATTGCCGCGATGGCTCGGATGAAGATCCCGCCTATGCCGGGTGTTGTAAGTGAAGCTGCTAAGAAAATGGGATTTCCAGGGTTGTGGAATTTCCCTTTCCTAAACAAGAGCTATGTTACTTGCAGCCCAGGATCCAGAGTTCCATCGCACTTGTGACCAGTTCAGCTTCCAGTGTCAGAACGGCGTGTGTGTCAGCTTGGTGTGGAAATGTGACGGCACCGATGATTGTGGAGATTACTCGGACGAGGCAAACTGTGGTGAGTGGAGAATGTTCCCCTAGGACAGGGGTAGGCAACCTTGGCTCTTTTATGACTCGTGGACTGTAACTCCCAGAATTCCTGAGCCAGCCATGCTGAGAGGAAAGGGAGAGGTTTCCATGCTGAGCCATGCTGGCTCAGGAATTCTGGGATTTGAAGTCCACGAGTCATAAAAGAGCCAAGGTTGCCTACCCCTGCCCTAGAAGGAAAGGAGACATTGTGGGTGTGGGAAATGAATCACGGCACGTATCATGACCTCATCATCCAGCCACGTAATCTGTACAATTACACCATTACATGGAGGATACTATTCTGTTGCCATTGTGGTTATAAGTCCATGCAGTTTTGCTTTGTTCTAATTTCAGAAAACAACTACAGTTAGTCCTCGACCTATACAACACTCCATTTAGGGACGGTTCAAAGTTACAATGGCGCTGAAAAAAGTGACTTATGACCGTTTTTCACACTTAATGACCGTTGCAGCATCCCCATGATCATGTGATCAAAATTCGGATGCTTGGCATCTGACTCATATTTATGACCGTTGTGTCCCAAGGTCAATTGATCTCCTGTTGTGACCTTTTGACAAGCAAAGTCGATGGGGGAAGCCGGGTTCACTTAACCATCATGTTACTAACTTCTTAACTCTGATGATTCACTTAAGAACTGTGGCAGTTGGAAAATAGGGCAAAGCTTAACCAATGTTTCACTTAACAACAGAAAATGTGGGCTCAGTTGTGGTCTACCTGTACACCCTCAGCATTTAAGGTGGTGAAAACTAACTGGGAATATTTTGTCCTGGCTAGAAAACCCAACTGAAGCCCCCAGCTGTTCTCGGTACTTCCAGTTCCAGTGTGACAATGGCCACTGCATCCCCAACCGATGGAAGTGTGATCAAGAAAACGACTGTGGCGATTGGTCGGATGAGAAGTCGTGTGGGGGTAAGAGAGAGAGGGAGAGGGAGGGAGGGAGAAGGAGGGAGGGAGAGAGGGAGAGGGAGGGAGGGAGAGAGAGGGAGAAAGGGAGAGAGGGAGAAGGAGGGAGAGAGACGGAGAGGGAGGGAGGGAGAGAGGGAGAGGGAGGGAGAGAGAGAGGGAGAAAGGGGGAGAGAGGGAGAGAGAGAGAGGGAGAAGGAGGGAGAGGAAGAGAGGGCGGGAGAGAGGGAGAGAAAGAGAGAGAGAGAGAGAGAGAGAGCTCTTTTCCAGTTGCACAGAGTTCGTCTTGTGAGGCCCTGGGGTTGGGAACTGTGTTTTTGTAGATGCAGAACTAAAATTGCATTTGCCTTTTTGGCCACAGCGTCCTGCTATTCACTTACATTTTGTTTCGAATAAATGACTGTTGCAAAAACCGTCGCATTCCACGGATAAAATCTGTCAGGATCCTTCTGATTGTATTTCTCTCATGCGTAGTATTGGCTTTGTTTCATTGCAAGTTTGAATTTTAAAAAAATCCCCCCATCCCCACCTTTTAAATCAGAGTTCCCCAAACTTGTCAACCAGCATGAGGAATTCTGGGAGATGAAATCCACACGTCTTAAAGTTGCCAACTTTGGAGACATCCCCCGCACCCCAATCTATGTCATGTATACATTTTTGGAAGCAGAAAGGCCCAGGATTGAATCTTGTGGCACCCTGTTTGCTGCCCTTGTCCAGACAGGTGAAGTACCTGCCTGCTGATCGGCTGTAGCCTTCTCTTTGGGAAGAGCAGTCTGTGCAAAGACCCCAGCAGAAGCAATCTTCTCAAGAGAAGTTTGGGGATAAATAATGGAGAAATAGTATTATGATGAATCTCAATGTCTTGCTTTGGCTGTCCTGGTTTTGGACATGGGACACTAATCTGGATGGTTTAGGTCAGGGGTGGGCAACTATGGGCCCTTTACAACCTGTGGACTTCGAGCCAGCCATGTAGGCTGGGGAAATCTCTGTGTTAAAGTCCATAAGTGTTAAAGTTGCTAAGTTTAGAGACCCCAGCTCTACAACAATAAAGTAGCATTCTTGGAATCCCCAGTTTCTTGACTGGCCTACATTGAGGTTCTACTCTGACGTTGATCTGGTTGAAATCTAGGCTCTGCAGTCATCGCCATCACCACGGCAACTCCTGCCACGTGTGCCCCAAATCACTTCCGGTGTAATAGCGGGACGTGTATCATGAACAGCTGGGTTTGCGATGGATACCGAGATTGTGCTGATGGATCCGATGAGGAGGCCTGCCCCACTGCACGTAAGGCGCCCTTCTCTTTGGGCTTGCTCCTTTCACCCTTTGCTAGACATCGGTTTTAGTGGGCTGGGCAAGAAAAGGGAGGGGGGGAATGACCTCACACCATTGCGCAAATGACACAAATTGCATCATTCATGTTAGGATGGAGAAAGCCTAAGAGCTGCCAGATGTTCCAACAATAGGGAGGAGGCACAGAAAAGCCAACTTCCAGGAATCTTGGAAGATGATTAACTTGCTTTCCAGTGCCATCGGTTAGCAACCTGTAGCCACTGGAGATATGCTACGTTCACTCATAATACTAAGACCGGATTTTTTAGCAAGGGGTTGAGGAACAAGCATTAGTGGCTTGGCCTGTGCAGACAACTAACCACAACTCCTGGTTATGCACTAAGTCCATATGGATCAATTTGCATATTATACTGGGAGGAGGA
This sequence comes from Crotalus tigris, assembly GCF_016545835.1. NCBI lineage: Eukaryota > Metazoa > Chordata > Lepidosauria > Squamata > Viperidae > Crotalus > Crotalus tigris. Next base: position 19,010 of record NW_024097641.1, read on the forward strand.
GGAAGGACTGTGGGGTCTTTACTAGTCTGTGAGCTTGGCGGTTTTCTTCCAGAAGTTTCATTACCCAACTAGGGAACATCTTCAGTGCTAGAAGAGGGTGGGTTTGGGGTGGGCAGGAGAAGGAGGAGACCAAGTCCAGTATATCTCAGGGATACCAAATTTGGAAAAACTCTTGGGGCCAATTGGTAGAGGACAACCTGGCTAAGGTCCCATGTAAAATGATCGAACATCTTCAAACATGGAAAGGTCCTTTTGCAGGACCAATTCCTTAAAGGAATGCTACATGAACATCTCTGCTTTGATTGGATGGGGAAGGCATCCTTTTTGCTGAAGTAGCCAGCCCAGATGTGACTGAGTGCACCAGCTTCTGATGGATCAGATTTAGTATTAAGAAGGATCAGATCATGGTTTGGAAGCTGCAGTCAAGTTTTCTCCTGTCCCAACAGATTCAGGCTGCCATCTGGTGGTATGGGAAGCAAAGGAACTGGCTTTGCCTACAAAAATAAATTGTAGCCCAAGGAAGCTAGCTTCTAACGCAGTGTTTCTCAACCTTGACTATTTTAAGATGTATGGGTCAACTCCCAGAATTTCCCAGAAGTTTACTAACAGCTTTCAAAGATGATGTGTTCAGAGCAATGTTTCTTAACCTCGGCCATTTTAAGATGTATGGACTTCAACTCCCAGAATGGCTGGCAGTAGAATTCTGGGAGTAGAAGGCCACAAATCTTAAAATGGCTGAAGTTGAGAAACATTGCTCTAATGAAGCAGGGTAATAGTATCTCTATAGCTTCTGATGTTTTTTTCCACCTTCTGCCCACCCAGCTGTCGGTGCCAGTTCCACGTCTGCCAGTGTCCATGGACGTTGCAGCCGCTTTGAATTTGAGTGCCAGCAGACCAAGAAGTGTGTCCCAAATTGGAAACGCTGCGATGGCTTGAAAGATTGTCAAGACGGCACGGATGAACTCAACTGCCGTAAGTCTTTGTTGGTTTTAGTGGGAACTCTGTGAAAGATTCCTGCTATCCCAGGAGTTTCCCTTGCCGTCTTCTCTTGCCAGACAATGCTGGGAACCCTCTGGAATGGCTTCCAATCCGTACCATTGGTTTTGCCTTCCTGAAAAATGACCGTGTATCTTTGATGCTCACAACTAGTGTCTCGTTTCTCCATTCATTGGGTTCAAACAGATCATACAAACCCATAATGTTGGTTGGTCATGAATGAACAAACCCTACAGTTGTGGTGATTAAATAATGGTAGCTCATTTCACCATTAACTGGGATCAAACGCATCATACAAAACCATGTTAACCAGTCATGAACAAACCCAACGGTTGTATGAATAAACCATAGTAAGCTCATTTCTTCATTAATTTGATTCAATTAGATGTTACACAAATTTAACATTGGTTGATCATGAATGAAAAAAACAACCAACAATTGTGATTGGTTAACCACGGTAGCTCATTTCTCCATGAATTTGAATCAGTTAGATGTACAAAACCATAATGTTGGTTGGTCATGAATGAACAAACCTAATAATTGTATGAATAAACCATGGTAACTCATTTCTCCATTAATTTGATTCAATTAGATCAGAGTTGGGGAATGATGGCCCTTTTATGACTTGTGGACTTCAACTCCCAGAGTTCCTGAGCCAGCATGACTGGCTCGGGAATTCTGGGAGTTGAAGTCCAAAGGTCATAAAAGGGTCATCGTTCCCCATCCCTGAATTAGATGGTACAAAACTGGTTGGTCATGAATGGACAAACCCAGTGGTGATGAGTAAACCACGGTAGTTCATTTCTCCATTAATTTGATTCAAGTAGCCCATACATGACCATAGTATTGGTTGGTTATGACAGAACAAACCCAACAATCGTGATGGCTAAAGATCTACTAGGCTTTCAGGAAAAGCAATGGCACCAAAATTCAGGAATACTTCTACTATTCAAAAGACGGCAAGATTACTTAACGCGAGGCAACTAAGTAGATCCTCCCCATCTACTTGTTGTAAGATGGCAGTGTTGCATATTTTTCTGTCTTCCAGCGACTCACAGCACCTTGTTATGCCCTAGTGGATTCAGATGTGAAGATGGGGAGGCCTGCATCATGAAGATGGAACGATGTGACGGTTTTCTGGATTGTCCAGATAGCAGCGATGAAAAGAACTGTACTGGTAAGTCCTGACATGTAAACAAAAATCCGAAAACAATGAAGCCAGTGGAATCCAATCCAATCCAATAGCTTTATTATGGTCTTTAACCAGCCTTTTCATTAAAAAAAATGTACAGGGAAAAAGAGAAATCGTACGACACAACAGTTTGTTATAGGGGAAGGGGAAAAAAATAATAGGACAATAAAATGTCCTATCGAATTAAAAGTTCTATAACTTGGTGAAGATATTTGACTACCCAATACAAATAGTCCTCGACTTATGGCCACAGCTAAGCCCAAAATTTCTGTGATTAAGCGAGACAGTTGTTAAGCAGGTTTTGCCCCATTTTATGACCTTCTCTGAGACAGTTATTAAGTGACTTGGCTTAACAACTGCCATAAAAATGGTCGGTTTGGGTCCGGTCGTGTGCTGCCACCACTTAACCACCTCGGTGACGTACGACTGGAATTTCAATCCCCAATTGTCGTCGTACGTAGAGGACTACCTGTTTCCCATCCAATGAGGCTGGTGGGTGGAGCCCAGTTCAGAAGGCCTGTCTCACGGTGGCTTTTCCCCCAGGTGTTTCTTGCTCCCATCGTCCTCTGCCTCTACTCTGCTTGTTCCGTCAGCAAAACTCCAGCCCTCGATTCATTATGGCTGAGATAACATCGCCATTAATGGCCATCGATCGCCCATTCCGTTTGACAGCATATCTCTTCCCATGCGGCCGTGCAGCCCCCTTCCTCCCCAAGCAGGAAGGGTCATTGAGCATCCATCAGTCTTTAATTAAATATTGATTGGGAGAAGTCTGCCCAGGTTCTGTCCACCCACCACAACGTGGAAAACGTCCACCTGGCTGGAATTTTAAAAGAGCGGCGCTCAACTGCTTTGAAGCCGTGTCCCAAGGGCAGGGAAGCTGATATTAGAGAATTTAGTGGATCAGGGGAAAGACTAGGAACGGATTGAACTATTCTGTTTTTATTTGGGGGCGTTTGTGGGGAAGGGGCCACGGAGGAAGCGAGGTCGGGAGCTCAGCTGTGGCCGTTGATCTGTGCAACTTGGGCAGAAGCCCACTTGAACTCAACTAAGTTGCCAATCATTTGGGGGGTGGTGGATCCAACTCTCTTGAATGTAGCCCCTCCATCATTAACCTTTAAGAAGAATCTCCAAGCACAATTTATAAGGATAATATGGGAAGTCCTTGACTTACCCACAGTTCACTTAGTGATCGTTTGAAGGTACAACGGCACTGAAAAAAAATGACTTAGGACCATTTTTCATACTTATGACCGTTGCAGATCCCGGAGGGGGTCATGTGATCCCCTTTTGTGACCTTCTGACAAGCAAAGCCAAGGGGGGGGGGGAACCAGGTTCACTCAACAACAACCGGGTTACTAACTTATCAACTGCAGTGATTCACTTAACAAGTGTGGCAAGAAAGGTCGTAAAACAGGGCAAAACCCACGTAACAAATGTCTCGCTTAACAACAGAAATTTTGGGCTCAGTTGTAGTCATACGTTGAGGACTACCTTTGCCAAAGTTTGGGTCCTGGTGATCGGTTGTATTAGCTGCTGTGGACTGGCCTGTATGCAAGGAGTGCATAGTATGTAAATGGATTGGATGGATGGATGGATGGATGGATGGATGGATGGATGGATGGGAGGGAGGGAGGGAGGAAAAAAGGATAGAGGAAGGAAGAAAGGAAGATAAAGGAAGGAAAGAAGAAAGGAAAGAAGGAAGGAAGGGGAAGGGAAGGAAGGAAGGAAGGAAGGAAGGAAGGAAGGAAGGAAGGAAGGAAGGAAGGAAGGAAGGAAGGAAGGAAGGAAGGAAGGAAGGAACCTTTAGCCCAGAACACTGTTTCTGCACAGAGGTGGTGATAATCTCAATCCCTTCTTTCCAGTCCTAATCAAAGTCAGGAATTCTTTCATATATATATTTTTTTTTACATAGATGATACTCTTGTCTATAAGGTTCAGAACCTTCAGTGGACAGCTGACTTTTTAGGCAACATCACTTTATCCTGGGCTCAGCCGAAGAAGATGCCTCTCTCTTCCTGTGTCTACAATATCTACTACAGGTAGACTGTCTGATTTTAGCATTCTTGCTAACAACTCCTGACATCAGGGAGCTTGACTGCAGGCTTAAAATTAGGCCCCGTGTGCTAACATAGAACCTCTTATTAGTACAATTGCTATTCCATTCATGGCATATGCAGCAAATTGTACGGTACTCTGTGCAGCTCCTAAATTAGCTTTTCTTGGTGGGAATTCAAGGGGTGAGAAAGCAGAATCGAGCTGTGTCCTTTACCAATGTTGACGTTTCACTGACCTGATTTGCACATTAGAATGTGCTCCTACGTAACTGCGTTTTCCTGAGGAACCTAAAAGTGGCTGGTTTCATACAACACACTAAGTCACACTCTAGTCCTATTGATGCTTAGCGTGCATGGACCCAAACACGGATGGAATTAAATGTATTTCTAACACTATCAAGACAAATGATTGATGCATGCATGGAATAGTTTCAAAAACTGCCTGTCAATCACTCCGCCACAGTGATGTTGTGGTTTTTGGTCCACTCCCAAATCTAGGATGGTGGGAGAAAGCATGTGGAAATCGGTGGAAACCCACAGTAGCAAAACCAACACCATCTTGAAAGTACTGAAGCCAGATTGCACCTATCAAGTCAAGGTCCAGGTCCAGTGCCTGAGCAAAGTATACAACACCAACGATTTCATAGTCTTACGGACCCCTGAAGGACGTAAGCGAGTCCATTTCTTCACAGCCCGCATGGGATAAAGGTGGGGTAAAAACTCATATTGCTTGGGCCCAAGTATTTAATTACAGAGGAGAAGATCTCTTGCTCTATAAATGATCTCTAAATGTTAGATGTTCAGGGCAGGAATCCCAAATCACCTTATCCTACAGATGTTGATTGAGGTTCTCCAACCAAATAGAGGCCACCAACCCTTCTGGGACGTTGATTCCTTCCAAGCCACTCTTGCTGTTGGGAACCTTCTACCTTCTTCATTTTTCCTAATTTTCAAGCAAAATCTGTCCCTCAAGATCACTGTTCCACGTTCTGCATTCTGGAAAGATACAGAAGGAACAGTCCCTTTCAACCTTCTCAAGGCTGTGAATCCCATTTCTTTCTACCTTCTTCATCTGATGGGCATGTGTCTGTAGCATTATGTAGAAAGGGTGGTTGAATTGTTTAATTTCTGCAACTGCAAGGAGATCATTCAGTTGGAGAGCCATGCTTGACTCACGGGTGTCTTGTCCTTTTTACCAAAGAAGGATGCGTAGAAGAATGGGCTCTCAATGGCTGTCAGAGTTGATAGCTTTTGGGGGTCTACAAACTAGACCCCAAACACTGCCGACTAGACACACTAGGGCTGGGTACCACCAGGGCAAGGAGACAAGTTGCTCTATTCTTCAAGCTCCTGAATTTCATGCATCTGGTTGGCCAATAAGAGATACAGAAATCTGGGATTGATCAGTTCCTGGCTTGCTCCAACAGGACTACTTACCTACTCATCTTCCTTCCTCCTTCCCTCTTTCTCTTTCTCTCTCTCCAGTTCCAGATCCCCCCTGCCATCTTCAACTGCAGCTGAAGAAAGAAGCTGAAGGCATTGTGGTTTGCCAATGGGCCCCTCCCGCAAATGCCCATGGTCTAATCAGAGAATATGTTGTAAGTATCTCAGTGTACTTTGAGATAAGCTGACCCCAATGATGAGAATTGATTTTAACAGGCATTCAGGTATAAGGGGCACCATTTTACCTCCAGTGATCTTACTCAATTGCAGTTTCGCTCCACAAATATACAAGGTCAAACCTGCAGATTCAAACCTTTCATTTGAGGTCAGGGCATCTTAAAGATTTAGCCTGCTGAAGGCGACTTTAGCAATTAGATGGTTGTCCCTGTTTTTCCATCCTGGTAGGTGGAATACAGCAGAGCTGGATCAAAGGAGTGGTCTTCTGTGAGGGCTCCCACCAACTATTCAGAAGTTGAGATGTTGCAAGTCAACGCCTTATACGTTTTCAGAGTGAGTAGATGTTTTATTAGACCTCTATGAGCATCAACTGATCTTGGCCTGTAGAACTAGGAGATTGCTATTCTTCTGTTGTCCCAAAAAGAACAGATATTTAAAGGGCAGTGGATTCAGTGTAATGTAGCCAATCAAAGGACAGATTCTGATGGAACCTCAACTATCAGGATTGTTTAACAATGGAGCCAGTTAACTAGGGGAGGAATGTCCTTGTAGAAGCTTCTTCTGAGAATGTCTTCCAGATTTCTTGTACCAAGCAAGAATCTTTCTGTCTTTGTTCTTCTCTAAACATTTTCCTTGATGGAGACATCTTGGGTGGTTCCTTTGCTGAGAATAACCCATAGTTGTTTGGGAATCTTCTGCATGCTTAGCGATCACCACCTTCCTCCACCACAGTTTTCCTGTGGATCTGGAGATCCTTCAGCCCAAGGTCCACCTGGCCACCACTCTGGTCTATTCACGGCTGTTGGGATCCATCACTTGGCAGAAGTCTTCTGGCTTTTGGGGAGTGGCCTTCCCGAAGCTTTTGAGTTGTATTGGCTGGGAATACTGGGTTTTATAGTCCCTATCCCTTCAGGAGAGGGTAGAATAATTCTGTTTTTGAGCACTTGGCATTTCCTTCAGAATAACAGCAAATATGTCATTTGTTCCTCCCTCTCCTCCTTGCCGTTCACTTTTAAACTTCCTTGGCGTTTGTTTGTTTTAAAAAAGAGCTATTTTACCGAGGGAAATTCTCCTGCCTATTTTAACAAGCTTTCTGTTTGGAAAAGGTTGCTGCAGTAACGAGCCGTGGCGTGGGCAACTGGAGCGATTCCAAATCCATACGAACTATAAAAGGCAAAGGTAAAACCTTTCCAGGATTAATTTCTTGAATTCTTTTGTTGCACTAGACACCGAGGTTGGTAAACACAGCTAGATGGCAGCAGCTATTCAAGTCTGGCTGGTCTCCAAAAGCTCAGGAGATCTGCCTCGGCTTTGACTTGCACGAGAGGGATCCCAGAGCTGTGACAGAGAAGGACCTCCTTGAGCAATGCGGTAGAAAGCACTTCCACATGGTTGCCCCAAAGCCCATCGTGTCCATGAAATCACCCATCTTTGAGCTGACACACAAAGAGATGCTTTACTTAATTTCAGGATACAACTGCCCTATGGTGCCACTTTAAATACATATAGATATATGCATACACATACACGTACATATGTACATATATGTATATGATGTGTATATGATTATATGTATATATGTGTATGTATTATATGCATATGTATATGTATTATATGTATATGTATATATGTATATGTATTATATGTATATGTACTATTTGTATACTGTCCCCAAAAATAAGACCCAACTGGAAAATAAACTCTAGCATAATTTTCAGGATGCTCATAATATAAGCCCCACCCCAAAATAAGCCCCAGTTAAGATTGTCAGCCAGACAGACACATTTAGTACCATATTTCCCCGAAAATAATCCCTAATGCGGCTTTTGGAGCAAAAAATTAATATAAGACCCGGTCTTATTTTCAGGGAAACACGGTATGTATTTAAATTGGAAGCACACCTTCCCACCATAGGCCAGTTATATCCTGCTATTGAGTTATATACCAGTGCATGAATTACAGATGTTCCTCGCCATGGGAACATGATTAAACCCAGAATTATGATCATAACTCACCGTGGTTGTAAGTTGTATCACATGGCCGGACCCAATTTTTTTGCTGTGGTTGTTAAGCAAACACTGCAGTCCTTAAGCAAACATGGTGGGGTGGGGGTTTAAGCAAACCCATTGGAGTCAAACTGGAAGTAAATGCTGGAAATCGGCAAAAGAACGCTGAAAAACACAGAGTCATGTAAAACTGTAAAAGTGAGTTGGTTGTCACCTTAAATGTGATTGTGTGACTATGTACATGTGTATTGCCAACTGTGTCACTTCGAAAATGGGTTTTAAGTAGCTTTGGGGTGGAGTGGGATGTCCACTGTGTAGGGTTGTTAAGCGCCTGATAATAAGTTGAGGACTTGAAAAGGAACTATTGTCCATGAAAGAGCACATTAAATAGAGTTGGCTGGTCATCCATGGGATGTCCTTCCAGTTAATTGGAGTCTCCTGATGTCTGCTTATCTATCCATGTTCAATCTCATGTCTCTTCCTTTCTCTCCTTTGACTGCATCCAGTGATTCCTCCTCCAACGATCCACATCGATAATTACGATGAAAACTCCATAAGCTTCACCCTCAGACTAGACGCCAATATTCAGGTGAGATATATTCTTTTTATTTTTAATGGCTACTTTTAACGATCTGTACGGTTGGTTCCCAAGTGCTGCACCCTCAATACCTTTCCTAAGAGGGATCAATCAGAAATAAAAATAAAACTGGAATTTTGGGAAGGGTAGGAGAGAAATTATCTAGTATGTGTTTGTGTGTGTGTGTGTGTGTGCAGTTTTTTTTTTGGTTTGTTTGTAGTACCAGTCTACAATTCCTGGGAAGAAGAATGCTTAATTATACTAATTCTACATAAATACATTATTGAGGCCAGGATCTAATTAGCCAAAATTGGCTTTCCTCCCTGATTTCACCTGAATTCTAATTCTGTTTAGCCCGGCCCTGGAGCAGTTTGGAGAAGTTAGACCTCCTTGTCTTCATCCCTTTTTTCACAATCATAATATTTCCGTATTCTCAAAACAGCTTTTATAAAGGTTCTCATTTATTAAAAAATAATAATTGCCTTTTGTTGACAGGGCCCTTTTCTTCCACTCGTGTAAAACCAAACCAAATTGATCAGTTATTTATTTGTCTGTCTTGTCCATCTCATATTGCTGGTTGACAGGTGAACGGTTACGTCGTGAAAATTTTCTGGACTTTTGACACCCACCGACAAGAAAAAAGATCATTCTTTATAGATGGAGGGAAGTCGGCCCAAACAGGTAAGGTTACCTGAGCAAAATTACCAGAGAACACGGAGATCCAGTCCCCAATCCAACCTTAGCCATGGAATCAAATAGTTTTATTGTGCTCAAAGGCAAGTATATAACAATGCAGGGGATACAGATATAGAGATAGATAGATAGATAGATAGATAGATAGATAGATAGATAGATAGATAGATAGATAGATAGATAGATAGATAGATAGATGATAGATAGATAGATAGATATCTTTGTTTATTTTGCCCCAATCTCCCTCCCTCCCTCCCTCCCTCCCTCCCTCCCTCTCTCTCTCTCTCTCTCTCGATCTATCTATCTATATATTTATCTATCTATAACATATCTATTGATCTATCGATCTATCACAGTGGTGGCGAACTATGGCACGGGTGCCAGAGGCGGCACTCAGAGCCTTCTCTGTGGGCACGCGCACCGTCGCCCCAGTCCTAGGCCTTCAGCTAGGTTTTATAAAACCTTTTCGCTTCAGGCCTCCGCTGCCATGTGCAAAAAAAAAAAAAAAAAAAAAAGGTTCAATCAATCAGTCAATTTCAACTTCTCATGGGAAAAAAAAAAGATCTTGCAAAGTTGGAATTGATTGATTGAACTTTTTAGTCCCACCCGGTCTATTGTTACCACTGCAGCCACACCCAGCCAATGGGCCACACCTACCCAGCACCTGACGATGCATAAGTGGGTTTTGGGTTGCAGTTTGGGCACTCGGTCTCTAAAAGGTTCGCCATCACTGATCAATCACATCTCTATCTCTATCTATCATCTATCTATCTATCTATCTATCTATCTATCTATCTATCTATCTATCTATCTATCTATCTCTTATCTATCTATCTATCTATCTATCTATCTATCTATCTATCTATCTCTTATCTATCTATCTGTCTATACACACACATACATAGAGGCAGACCTCAACATAGGACTATAATGGAGCTGCCCATTACGGTTGTATGTTGTGACCATCGTAAATCAAAGTCATGATCGATTTTGCAACTTTTTTGCAGCAGTCATTAAGCGAACGCCACGGTCATGAAATGAACACGGTAGTCATTAAACAAATCTATTGTTCACTGTGACCCTGATTTTGCCAAAAACTCGAAGGAACATCTGGTTTTTCTGCAAAACCCGTCATAAAAGGAACTCGTGTCACTGTGGCATGCTGCCCACAGCTGAAAATGAAACCCTGGGGCCAAGCACCCAAAGGGCAGATCATGTGATTGGGGGGGCATCATCAGAAGTTTGGAACCAGGTCACAGCTCCCTTTTTCCAGGTAAGTCATAACTTTGGTCGCTAAATGAGTCATCTAAGTTGAGGACTGCCAGTATATATATATATATATATATATATATATATATATATAGAAAGCTCTATGGGTTGCACATTTTGTTTATGGCTCCTCTTCAAACCTTTCTTTTCTTTGGCAGTGCAGGAAGCGATATCTATCGTGGTATTATATTCATTTTATATATTAATATAATTATATTAATTTTTGCTCGAAAAGATGCATTAGGGCTTATATTAGGGGAAATATGATACTAAGCCTGGTTGAGGATCTTAACTGGGGTTTATTTTTTGGGTGGGGCTTATATTACAAGCATCCTGAAAAAAATCAGGCTAGGACTTATTTTGCGGCTGGGTCTTCTTTTCGAGGAAAGACAGGGTACGTGTCTCCAACTAATTCCCCTTTTTTTCCTTCCCCCAGTGAGGAACCTGACTGCTCAGACACCGTATGAAATTTCTGCCTGGGCTAAGACGGAACTGGGGGACAGCCCGCTCTCTTTCGCACACGTGGTGACCCGCGGCACAAGGCCCTTCCCCCCCAGCCTGAAGGCCAAAGCGGTCAACCAGACGGCCGTTGAATGCAACTGGAGCGGGCCAAGGAATGTGGTAAAAATGAGACTTCTTCCATTCATCCCATGCGCTGAAGATCTGTGGTTCTTTATGTGGTTGAGAGTTGTCGCTTTCTTGATGGGGAGGGAGGGAGGAACAAAGTGTTTTTAGAACCGTGTTCTGGAGTTCCGTCAAAACCAGATGATGTTCTTAAGAGACTTGTGAAAGAGAGGATCCATCAAATGGAAAGGATCGGTCTTGTTTCCTGGGGAAAAAAAAAGTTTTACAGGTAGTCCTTGACTTAACAGTCACAACTGAGCCTCAAATTTCTGTTGCTATGCAAGACGGTTGCTAAGTGAGTTTTGCCCCATTTTACAACCTTTCTTGCTGCAGTTGCAACTGCAGCAAGAACCACTGCAACTGTGAAGTGAATCCAGCTTACCCATTGACTTTGCTTGTCAGAAGGTCACAGAAGGGGATCCCGGGACACTGCCCCCGTCATAAATATGAATCAGTTGCCAAGGGTCTGAATTTGGATCGCAGGGATGCTACAACAGTCATAAGGGTAAAAAACAGTCATAGATCACTTATTTCAGCACTGTTGTAACTTCAAACGGTCAGTAAATGTATGATTGTAAACCAAGGACTATCTGTATGCTACGGCTGCCATTTTGTGGATTAGGAGATTCTGGGAACTTTTTTTTTTCCCACTCAAAGGTTCCATGGACCAAACATGTTTGAAAACCCTGGGCCTAAAGGATTCTGGGATGTTATTCACAGAACAGCAGAATTAGCATGTTTGTTAATTCTTTCTTATTTCCTCTCCACCCTCGGCAGATATATGGCATATTTTATGCCACGTCTTTCCTGGAACTCTACCGGAATCCTAGCAATGCAACCACAGCTCTCCACAACATGACTGTGATTGTTAACAGAGATGAGCAGTATCTATTCCTGGTAAGGATAGACTTTCAATTCATTCTTGTTGGCAGTTTCTACAAAAACCCAATTCAGTTAACTTAACTGAGAAAGGAGATTTGAAAGTTGTTCCTCTGGTATGCTTTAACCTGGATGGGGTCAAACACTGTGCTAAGCTATACTTTAACCATGATTTGTCCAACGTGCTCTATTAGCTTAGAGTGAGCTTTTTTCTTCCCATTATGGTGGAATTCAAGTTCTCTGATTGAGTGGTAGGTGGAAGGTAAGTTATAAAAGAATGAAAACCATGGGCTTGCAAAGAAGCTAAACCAGAACTAACAGTCATGTTGGTTAGATTCAGCCCATGCTTCGTGAGCTGGAAAATCCACATTGTGCTTTTCAGGAAGTGTGGCTTCAGTGAATAATAATAATGATGATGATGATGATGACGATGGAAGGGACCTTGGAGGTCATCAGGCAGGAAACCCTATACCATTTCAGACAAGTGGCTGTCCAGTCTTCTCTTAAAAATTTCCAGGGTTGGAGCATTCACCACTTCTGGAGGCAGATTGTTCCACTGGTTAATTGTTCTCACTCTCAGAAAATTCCTCCTTAATTCTAGGTTGCTTCTCTCCTTGGTTAGTTTCCATCTGTTGCTTCTTGTCCTGCCTTCTGGTGCTTTGGAGAATAGCTTGACTCTCTCTTCTTTAGGGCAGCCCCTGAGATACTGGAACCCTGCTATTATGTCACCCCTAGTCCTTCTCTTCATTAGACGAGACATAACTTCCAGCAACCGTTCCTTATATGTTTTAGCCTCCAGTCCCCTAATCATCTTTGTTGCTCTCCTCTGTACTCTTTCTAGAGTCCCAACATCTTTTTTACCTCATGGTGACCAAAATTGGATGCAGTATTCCAAGTGTGGCCTTACCAAGGCATTGTAAAGTGGTATTAAGAATTGCTCTACTGATTTCTCGTTTCCTCCAGGTGCGAGTTATTTCTCCCTACCAAGGACCACCTTCAGATTACATTGTTGTGAAGATGATTCCTGACAATCGCCTTCCCCCTCGGCACCTTCACGCTGTCCACCTATCAAAAACATTTGCCATCATTAAATGGGAGTCACCTTACGATTCCCCAGACCAAGATATGGTAAGAGGGTTGCCCCAGTCCAAGCTTGGCCCAACGTTGACTCTACATATGGTTGGGGGTCTTATGATCATGATCTTGGTGCAGCACTTTCTCCTTTTGGAAAGGATGGGAAATATGTCCAATCTTGTTAGCGCCAATTGGAAGACTTTGGATCATGGTTAGCCTTAATAGATTAAACAGAATTATTGTATTGAGGACATCAAGAATCTGGACCAGATACATTCAGATTTGCCTGCATCTCACGTTGTTGTCTGTGATCCTCACAAGGCACACAACGCCAGTCCAGGTTTGGTGAACTGATCCATAAACATGGAACCCTGGGCCTATGCCTAGTGCCAGAGAGGATGGTTCAACATAGGATGCTAGCTTTTGATTCCAAGGCTAATTAGTCAATTAATCCAAGATCAATACTGTCCTAGAAGGGATCTAGCCTTTTTCAGCCAAACTCTCAATGGATCGCTGTTTCCCTAAAGCACTGTCCTTTAACCTTGCGTGGACTTCTACTCCCAGAATTTCCCAGCCAGCCATGCTGGCTGGGGAATTCTGGGAGTAGAAGTCCATACCTCTTAAAGTTGTCAAGATTGAAAGACTCTGTCTAAAAAGATGCTCCAACTGGAATACAATATTTCGTACTGGATGTTGGAAGAAACATTGCATCTCCCGTGTCCTAGTTTCTACCTCTGCTTCTCCCCAGCTGTATGCAGTAGCTGTGAAAGATTTAATAAGAAAGACAGATCGGAGCTATAAGGTGAAGACCCGAAACAGCACGGTGGAATATACTATCAAAAAACTGGATCCTGGTGGAAGATACCACATTGTTATACAGCTAGGAAACATGAGCAAGGAAGCTAATTTGAAAATCAACACAGGTAAGAGTGTTTGGTGTAAGTGCTGAACTTGTCATCATCCGGAGTGCATGCCCCATTGAATTCAATGGGTCTTTTTTTCTGCATTTTATTAAGAAGTTGCTATTACATTGACCTGCTACATCCACCTGTCTCTCCAATTTTTGTTACAGTTTCCTTGGCTGCGCCTGACGCTTTAAAGATTATCCCAGAAAATGACCACATCTTGTTGTTTTGGAAGAGTTTAGCCTTAAAAGAAAGCCAATTTAATGAAAGCCGGGTAAGTTACAGTTGTGTCACAATGACACTCTTTCTCTCTCTGCTGCATTTAATTGACTCCTGCAAAAGATTTCCAGGTTCGTGTGCAAACCGGTTGTGTTCACACAACGCACCAAGCAACAGTTGACAGAATCGTAGTTTATTGTTTATTTGCATTGACAGGATTGTGGCTTATTGTTTATTTACATTGCACAGGGCTACAGTATCTGTGCAGAGCATGCTTTGCAGACCACATTGTCAGAGTTCAGGTAACAGAGTAAGCCCAAACAAAACTACATTATACACAAATGCAATATTATTGTTTAAATGTATTGGCCACCCAAATCCAGTGGACTCTAGGCAGCAAATAAAATGGAAAAAAAAATCAACCAAAAACATTAAATCTTTTTGAAATTTAGTTCGCCCACACTAAAATAATCTAATAAATAACATCAACAGAACAAAACAAAACAAAACAAAACAAAACGGGCCATTTAACAAATAAACTCCACCAGGTTTTCTGAAAGCCAGGAGAGGGAGTGTTGTCACTTTATGCTGTAGACCAGGGATCTTGAAACATGGCCCTTTTATGACTTGTGGTCTTCAACTCCCAGAATTCCTCAGCCAGGCACACTGGCTGAGGAATTCTGAGGAAGTCCACAAGTCATAAAAGGGCCAAGTTTGAAGACCCCTGATGTAGACCAATATTTTTCAACCTTGGCAGTGTAAGATCTGTGGACTTTAACTCCCAGAATTCTCCCAAATTCTGAGAGTTGGTCCAGACATCCAGTTGAAGTCTATCCATCTTTAGGAAGTTGAAGTCCACACATCCTGACCAATCAGGCCACGGTTGAGAAACACTGCTGCAGAGTAAAAGAAATCAGAATAGAATGAAATGCCATCAACATGAAAGCAAATAGAGGACCTCTAACAGATGTCAAACATCATAACCATAAAAGATTATGACTTATGGACTTCAACTCCCAGAATTCCTCAGCCAGGCACTGTTCTAAATACTTTTGTTCACCTTAAATGAATGTGTTCTTTCTGCCTTCAGGGATATGAGGTGCATATGTTTGACAGTGGGACCAATACCACATCGTACCTGGGGAATACTACAGAGAACGTCTTCAAGGTTTCCCACCTGAAGGCCGGCCACAATTACTCCTTCACGGTGCAAGCAAGATGTCTCTATGTTGGGCAGATGTGTGGAGAGCCTGCAACTCTTCTCTTCAGTGAGATGGGAAGAGGTAGGGGGAATGTCTCCATCTCTGGCTTTCCCCCCACATTTCTGTTTGGACCCCCCCCCCCAGAAGAGCAGAGCGGGAGAGACATGAGTTTGGATCCTTCCTCACATTCATATTTCTTCCAGTTGGCCAACATCAGGTCTTCTGCTCAACAAAGCATGTTGAGAAAGACTTTGACCTTTTTCAGAGAATTTCTTGGTATCAGTTGAATCTCTGTGAGCTCTGTTCTTTCATCTTTTTCTCTTTTTCCCTTTTTCTCTGTTCAACCCTTTCCCCCTTTCTGTAGATAGAGAGGCCACTGCATCCATATTGGGCAAATCAAAGGATGTTGCTGCCATCGTGGTACCAGTCTTATTTCTTCTACTAGTGATGGTGGGCGTTGGGTTTGTGGTCCTGTACATGAGGCATCGAAGACTTCAAAATAGCTTCACAGCCTTTGCCAACAGTCACTACAGCTCCCGACTAGGCTCTGCCGTTTTCTCCTCTGGAGATGATTTAGGTAAGTAAGGTCCGAGTCTTAGGAATGCTTGGGTGTAATTCAGAAACACTGCTGGGTTTACATCAAGCCACAAATTGTGCCTGTGCCTGCTCTACCTGGACTGAGGTTTGGTATTAATAATCAGTCCACGGAGATTCTTAGTCATCCAGGTCATGGTTGTCTCAAAAATGCTTTCTGGCAACTGGACTTCCTTGTTTTTCTTTGAAGACATTTTGCTTCTCATCCAAGAAGCCTCTTCAGTTCTGACTGGATGGTGGGGAATGGAAGGATTTATACTTGCAGAGAGCTGGTCATTTGCATTGAATATAAATCCTTCCATTCCCCACCATCAGTCAAAGCTGAAGAGGCTTCTTGGATGAGAAGCAAAATGTCTTCAAAGGAAAAACAAGGAAGTCCAATTGCGGCTTGATATCCAGACAATATCCAGTTGCCTTTGGGATATTAATAAACAGCTTGTTAAATTTCCACCTCAGCCATTTCCAGAATCCATTGGAGTTGGGTGATGAATGAATGAATGATTTAATTTGGGTTCCTTTATTGAGTCTGAATTAAGTGGTCTCATTAGGCCACATTTTCTATATAATTATTTATTATAAAAGAATGAAATGCAAAGTGGAAAAATAGAAAAATACGCATCCAACTCTAACAACAACAAAAAAAAGCAGAAAAAAAATTGTGTACAAAAAAGGGAAAGAATGACCCAAATATCCAATAAATTTAACATTAAATGTAAAGAATCCACCTTGATTAGATGCTGAAAATAAATAAATTTTAAAAAAAACTGATAAATTCTCCTCCCCTTTACATAACGGGTCTCCAAATAGTTATAAGCTTTCCCATCCCTGTTTAACAAGAATACTATATTAAATAAAAAAAAATTCCAGGGGAGGGGATCTCTATCTAGTAATCAAATTGACCTAACATCTGATCATAATATGGTATCATAAAAGAAATAAAAAACAGTCAACAGGTTAGACCAAACATTGCACTAATCCTCAAATCCCTTAGTTAACCATCGTTTATTGAGCTTTTCCAAACTTCTATGGATCACGGTGAGGACGTAGGGATGATCCCCAGTGATCCTCCATGCCCATCTCTACACTTCTTCGTGTCTTGAATGTCTCTCATTGTCGTTGAGTGTCAATCACCTTGTGGCTTGATTTACCAGGAGATGAAGACGACGAAGCCGCGATGATTACGGGTTTTTCAGACGACGTCCCCATGGTAATAGCATGAAGAAGGCTTCTGATTCCGGAAAGCAAAAACAAACAAACATAAAGTGGTGTAAATATTTTATTTGATAAAGAAAAAAAAAAGTCAACTGTTTATTTTAAAAAAAAAAACAAAACTAAAAAGCACTTTTGAGTTGCAATACATTATTTTTGTATCGGCTGCAAAAAAAAAAGAAAACTAAAAAGAAGTAACGATTACACTTTGTAGCACACTGCTGTGAAATTTCAAATCAGGTTGATTAGCGAGCGTTTTCTGTGGTTGGGGTTTCTTTCCTTCTTCTTCTTCTTTTCCAAACTTCACTTTAGTCTTATGCCTCCTGGGCACACCTTTTGATTCGGTGAGGTCTTTCCCATTGGCAATGACTTTGATCCTCTGAGAACCTGTGAATAGTTGGGAATCTTGGGACAGTTTGGCTCTGAAGAAGTCAGATGGAAACCAAAGGATAGTAGCTTGTCCTTAAGAGAGTCCTTCTTTGCAATGTGAGCTAATGAAATGGTATTGCCAGGTTCTTCGTTGCCCTGTGTTCCACAGATCACTGAGTATGCTGGGCATTGCATGAGACAGAAATATTTCCAATTTCATTTGTTTTTTTCCTGGGTTAGACCCCTGCAGGCATTTCCCCACCTTTTGATATGAAGTAATGAGTCACACAAGAGACTGGACATTGTTGAATTGTTGTCCATGGCAGCCATAGGATGCCAGCCCCTTATTTCTAGTTTGACCTCTGCAAGTTGACTTAGATATTATTCAGAGATTTGTAGTAATCTTGTGGGGAGAACACTGATCTTCTTCTTCTAATGATTTGGATTCTCACTTTTTGGAAGCAGACATCTCTAGTTTTGGCTCACTTGAACACCAAGCGTAGGTAAGATTCCTAAAGAAGTAAAAGGAGGAGAAAAGCACTCCGAAGATGTGCTGAAACCTTGCTGCTACAAACCCCTGAGGTTTTCAGGGATATTGGCTTAAAATCTATACCCCAGAGTTATGAATTTACTTTAAAATGACCTCGTTCTCTCAGGATCAATCTCAACCATCTTCAGGTTTTCTTTCTCTGAGTGTTTATTTTTCCTAAGCAAAAAAAAAAAAAAAAAGTTATTTTAAAAAAATGTTTAGGAAATCTATAATTTTATCTATATCTGTCTATAAAGAGAGAAGGAATAGTTCCTAAAGATTTTACATTGACTGAAAGATAAAAAAAATATTTGTATTATGTTTTATAGGAGGGGTGGGGTTTTGTTTCTGGGTTTTGTTTTTTTTAATTTTTGGTCGGTTCAATTAATTTATTAGGAAATCTGCTTTTGATCAGAGTTCCAAATTCTCAGCCATGCACATGATTGTTGGTTAGCAACACGACACTTTAATCTATTTTTGCAAAACGCTGGATTGTTCTGTTTGTTTTCTGTCTCCTGTAGTTGCATCAGGCATGATTGCCTCAGTAAAACACAATCACAACCTTTTTTTGAAAAAAAAAAATCTCTGAATACTTTTTCATGCTTTGTGAGAAAGTAAAAAGGTCAGGCGGGTAGAATGAAAATCTTACGAAGTTGTCACACTGAGGGCTTAAATGCTTTCTGCAGATTACTTTGCACGTGTTCGTAGATGCAAAAACAAACAAAAGGTTCAACAAGTCTATTTTGTTCTGTTTTTCTTATTGCTTTGCCTGGAGTCTGTAGACGCTGATGCAGCCTCAAGAGGTTGGTGGGCTTCAGCCCCCTTTTACAAACAATACTTTATGAAATGGGACTTTCTCCTTATTGAAATGGAGCCATCAGTACAAACACTATATTGCTTTGCATAACGATGTCGGTGATGATTTGGTAGACTCAGTGGCTCCCCAAATGTTCTCCAGGACCTTCTGGAGTGGGGGCCTCCCTGGACACTTAGATTATCCTTCAAACTTGTTTTCCTGAGTGCTTTGGTCCACCTTGCTTCTATCACAGATGAAGTTGGAGCGGGGGTGGGGGGAAATAGGAAAATAGATATCTGAGGGTGAAGGTTCGTTCTCCGAGCTTGTGGGCTGGTTTCTGGACGTTTCATTACCAGGCTGGGTAGCATCTTCAGCGGAGTTTAGAGGATGTCAGGGTCGGTGTTCTTCTGTTTATAAGGGCTTCAGGTGTGGGTGTGTTGAGTGAAGGTCTTGTGATAAGTTAAGGTCACCCTACCATCACAAGACCCTCACTTGACATACTCACACCTGAAGCCCTTATAAACAGAAGAGCATGGACGCTGACATCCCCTAAACTACGCTGAGGATGTTACCCAGCCTGGTAACGAAACATTCGGAAACCAGCCCACAAGCTCGGAGAACCAACTTTCACCCTCACCCTACACCTGAGCTACAGGTATTCGCCACTATTGCAAATAGATGTTTACTGGAGGAGAGGTGTATGAGATCAGAGGAGGCAAGGCTTTGGATCACATCATCTACAATCCTTTGGCACCATCTGTGGATGCTGAGGCTGATTCAGTGGAAGTCCGGAACATTTGTGCAAGGAACCTCTGCATGAATGAAGACAAACATACATGTCCCAGGATAATGTTGCAGGACCCCATCTGGGTCTGTCGCTGGGACCAGAGGGCTCCTGTTCTGAGCTTTCAGATTTGTGCTGCAGCCCATCCTCAGGGAACTTCTCTGTCTCCAGAATGTGTTTCTTTGGGCTCTTCAAAGCATAGAATAGGCCAGTGATGGCAAACCTTTTAGCGACCGAGTGCCCAAAACCTGGCCCCGCCCCCACTCCGCCCTTACCCCGCCTGCCCGCAAGGCAGCTCACCACCTCCAGGGCCCGCCGCAGATCGCCCAACAGCGCCATGGTGGCCACGCCTTCTGCCCGCGCCCCACAGCATCAACTGTGTGCAATGGGGCGTGAGGGCAGAGTCTTGTCTACGCTGTCTGGCTGCCATGTCCTTGGCTGCGCTGCTCCACGTGGGCCACGCTCGGAGGTGACTCTCCTCCAGGGGGGCTGCTGATGAGGAGGGGTCGTGGGGGAGGCAAGACTGGGGCAACGGCATGTGTGCCCACAGAGAGGGCTCTGAGTGCTGCCTCTGGCACCCGTGCCATTAGGTTCGCCACCACTGGAATAGCCTAAAGCACACATTCCAGTAGAGAGAAGTTCCCTGAGGATGGGATCCAGCATGAGTCTGAAAGCTCAGAAGACTAATCCTCTGGTCACAGTAACCGACCCAGATTGGATCCTGGAACTCTCTGTGTTTCAGGTCTCAGAAGAGGATCACAAATCTCTGGAGGTTAGGATCTAGTAGCATTGCCCGGGTAAAGCATGCCTGGGATCTGATGCCCCAAATCGCCTTGTTTCCATCTGCAGTTTTGATTAATTGTTTTCAATACCTTGACCAGGAATGGTCACTTCCTACATTGGTTGTCTTGTGGGGATGCCTTGAGTTCCCTCTTAGATGCACTGATGTCTCCTAATTTTGAAGAACAACAATTGGAGAAGCAAAACAAAAATTTAAAAAATGGCTCTGAGGTAGCTCGGCAGCCCAGTTGAACTCATTTTAAAAATGCTATAAAGTTGATTGTGTGTTTGCTGTTACTTCCCCTTCTAAATACATGTTTTGATTAAAGAAAAAATGCTGAGATGAAAGATCTTGGTTTTAGCTGGGCTTTTCAGAAGCAGGCCTCTTTAGCAGTATTTCCCAATAGCACATACGCCTAGAACAGTGTTTCTCAACCTTGACAATTTTAAGGCATGTGGACTTCAACTCCCAGAATTCCACAGCCAGCATTGCTGGCTGTGGAATTCTGGGAGTTGAAGTCCACATGCCTTAAAATTGTCAAGGTTGAGAAACACTGGCCTAGAACCTCTACACACACTGCACAACATGCACTGATTGGATGCTGCTGTGGAGTTGTAGCTGTGCAGATGTGATTCCAAAGCCAAACCTCAGCAACTAAGAATACCTGGTAATTCTTGACTTGTTCAGCGTAAGTTAGAATGTGGATTCCTCTGTACAAAAATAATAAAAAAATAGCGTCATCACAGCAGATTTAGGGGTCCAGTTTGGAGATAGAATCTAAGAACCATTTCTTTATACCACTAAGTGAATGCTCATCCTCAGACCTGTGGGGTAGAGGCAGTTTCAGCTTTAAATAAATTTTATATTTTTGTGATTGTTCGATGCACAAAACTGTGCTGAAGCTTGTGTTTTTTTTATTGTGTTCGTTGTTGTAAATATATCGACAATGGTTGGTTTTGCTTCCTGCAAATAAGTCTTGAGATATTTCCACTGGAGGGATGTGATGGCAGAGCCATGAACCTACCTTCTCTTTATAATCTGCCAGTTTCAATGTTCTTTCCAATAAATGATGGGCCATAAATTATCTAGATCAGGGATCTCCAAACCTGGCCATTTTAAGACTTGTGGACTTCAACTTCCAGCATGGCTGGTGAGGAATTCTGGGGGTTGAAGTCCACAAGTTTTAAAGTTGCCGAGTTTGGAGACCCCTGATCTAGATGATGTTCCTCCTTATGGGAAAAAGGAAAGGAAGGGACAGCTTACCCAGGCTGACTTTGTTGAGAACCAAGGATTTGGTTGCGATGTCTAAAACCTGATTGCCGTTCCAATTCTTCCTGTTGTCTAAAACCTGATTGCCGTTCCAATTCTTCCTGTTGTGTGAACCAAAATTATTGGGTTAGTTTTTGTTTGGATTCTTTGAACTCCAAAGGTTGATTGATTAATCAGGTTAAGTGTGTTACGTGATCGCCCAAGGCACACACACTACTTTTTCAGACTCTTGAGATCTCATGTCTCCACATTGTTTTTCTTCCAAGGATGCCTTTTAACACTTAGACCCAAATGAAATACTACCAACTGCAGCATCAAAGTTGCTCTTGATTGGTGGGATTAGTTATAGTCACCTTGCAAATTCTCTTGGGTTACTGATCTGTCTGTCTTTCTGTGTCTGTCCGTCCATCTATCTATCTATCTATCTATCTATCTATCTATCTATCTATCTATCTATCATCTATCTATCTATCATCTGTCTCTCTGTCCGTCTACCTACCTACCTATCTATCATCCATCCACCTATCTATCTATCTATCCTATTCTATCCTATCCATCCATCTGTTCGTTCGTCCATCTCTCTCTCTCTCTCTCTCTCTCTCTCTCTCTCTCTCTCTCTCTCTCTCTCTCTCGTAACATAGATTGGCTAACAAAAATGACCAAAATGACATAAACCTTAGAAAGAAAAAAGTTTGCAGAGTTGACCAGGAGGAAGTGTGTTCCTTGGGCCAGTGGCCAGTTTGACAGCCAAATCCGGCAGGTGGTGCTAAAGAGCAAAGGAAGAAAAGCATTTAAAAAAAAAAAAACCCACCCGAAATGACAAAAAGCAGATGTGATGCACCTCATCTCCTTGCCAATAGCCTTGGGCTTGCTTTCGTGCTTCCTAATTAAAGTCAAAACACTCCCTGGTATTGAAGATTAGAAACGCTGACTTCTCAGCACACACAAAAGTCTCAGATTTAACTTTTAAGGCAACCATCTCTGGGCTACAAACATCTGGATAACTGTTAGGATATAGGCTGAAAGATTGCAAGAAAATGGAGGATTTTTTTTCTTTTTTTTGCTAAATGGTGAGGTCATGTGATAATCCTAGCTTGCCTACTTCATTCAGCCACCTGAAATGCATTTCCTTTCTTCTGCCTCTTGGTTTTGGTTAGATCTATCCTGATCTATCTGTGGCTACTTTTCCTTCAACTCTCCTGCTTCTCTACTGCCAAAAAATAAGCCAAGCTATTAAAAGCAGAAATCAGTACTGCATATTGCACTATTAACTTAGTATATTAATAAATGAGATTTGTGTATAATTTAAGTCATCCAAGTAATTTAAGCAATGAAGTATCATTGAGATGTGAATCTACTACAAATCTACTTTCAATTGTTTAAATTACGTATGGATAAACATACCCCACTTCTTTATTTAAAAAACCCCAGTGCAGTCTATCTGGGCAATAATTAAAAAAAGGAGACATCTCTCTCGAGAACAAAGCTACAGTCCCCTCTGTTTCTCAAAAGACCCTCAAGCTGTGTTTTAAACAACCCACTTTGCAGCCAAGAGACCCAGAATAACATCACAATGCTTTCTATCTAGTGTGAAAACTCTTGAAACGTGCAAAACAGGGAAAATTGGGACTCTTTGAAACAGCCTTTGGTGAGACTCCATTTTGCACATTTAGCATTTCCACTTTAAAAAAAAATTAAAAAGCTGCTTTTGAAAAATAAAGGCATTGAGGACGGTAAAGGATTGAGACATCAACTCTTGGGGAAAAAATAGCCTTGATAGATTTTAAAGTGCAGACCAAGCAAAATCTGGATTATTAACATTTAGAAACTTTGCAGTACCGCCAGAATGCACCAGGGGGCAGCACAGACTTTGCTCCCTCTGCAAGATTCAGACTACTCTCTCTCTCACTCCCCCCCCTCTCTCTCCCTCCCTCTCTCATACTTTGGGTGGCCCCCCAAAAATTATTTGTTCCAGATGAGTTCTCGCTATTGTAATATTTTGTTTAACCCAACCCAATCTGAATGAAGCCGGTATAAGACTGCAGCTTTTTTTTTTTTTTAATGATACTCTGCAAAAAACGAGAGGCCGAGTTTTTAAACAGCCAAAGAGCCCCTATTCACATTTTGACAGCTGTTTAGCTTTTTGAGCTCCAACTTGACATTCATAATAGAACTTTTGTGGAAGGAATATTACCAGAACTGAAACTGAATATACATATTGGACCGAGATGCCCAACATGTCTGGATTTCTCTTTGAAGATTAGAATTATGAAGTCAAAGGAGAAGGACAATGACGCAGAAGGGACACCTTGAATCCCAAAGAGGACTTGTGGTAGCGAGATACTCAGTTTTTGCAATGTCGTGTCTTCATGATATATTGATGATACGGTTGTCTCAGGACAAGCAATTGCCTCCCCTACTAACCAGATTTTAAACATGGCGGGGTCCATTGGCATCAATGGAGCCATTTTTGTTGCACTTCACATGTTATGTGATCAACAGGTTATCGCTGGATTTTTGAAAGTGTCAGGAAAATAAAAGGTACGGTCGGTTGAACCAAAAGGCCAGGGGTGTTCAAACTTGGCCCTTTTATGACTCAAATCTCTTCTTGAAAACCTCCAGTGATGGAGAGCACCCACATCTCCAGGAGGCAAGTGGTTCCGTTGACAAAGTGTTCTCTCCGTCAGGAAATTTCTCCTGATTTCCAGCTTGGATTTCCCTCTAACAGCTTCCACCCATTGCTTTTTTGTCCTGCCCTGAGGTGCTTTGCAGAACAAATTCACACTCTCTTCCCTGTGACAGCCCTTCAAGTATTGAAAGACACTCTCTCCTAAGCCTTTTATTCATTAGGCTAAATCAGGGTTCTTCAAACTTGGCCCTTTTATGACTTGTGGACTTCAATTCCCAGAATTCCTCAGCCAGAGTGCCTGGCTGAGGAATTCTGGGAGTTGAAGTCCACAAATCATATCCCCAGATCTTAATTAGTGGGTGGGTGAAGGGCCCATTGTGAGATGACCTGGCTTCTCTAAATGGTGTTGGTTCTTCTGATTTGAGGTTTTTTTTATTGAGATTGTACAATGTATTTTGTATGTTGCCCAGGATCATAACAGATTGGGGTGGATGGATGGATGGGTAGGTGGGATGGATGGATAAGGATGGATGGATAAGGCAATCAGTGGAAGATGAAACTCCTAGGACTGAAATAACATTTAATTTATGCAAGGCAATATTTTTGACCTCAACAAGCACACTTTGGTTTCAGTTTTGTTTGTAGGCATTCCTCATATTCGGTTATCCAGAAGGAAATGCCTTTGTTTTAAAATAAAACTGGCAGATGTCATCTGCTCAGAATTTGCTTTTTTTTTGGGGGGGGGGAATCAAAACAAAAGAAAGCAACCCACATTGTTGTTTCAAAGAAATTTGCTGGCTGATTAATTTGGGGCATTTTGTTAGTTGATTGAAATATTTTCCAGCAATTAAACAGCATGCATTCTCAACACGTGACTTTTCAGTTCCAAGTAAGGTGTATCGACTTGGGAAGGTGTGATGTACCTTCTCTCAGGTGGTGATGTTGGGGCCTTGCTCTGAATATCTGGATGCTGGATGGACCCTGCAGGAATCGGAAATCCAACACACTTTAAGGAAACAGGGAAACTATCTGATGAATAGATTATTTATTCATTTATTTACCAAGAACACGTATATGGCTGCCCAACTCACTCACGGTGACCCTGGGCAGCTTTACAAAGATAAAACCTCAGTACAAAAAACAGTGACATGCCCCCCCTTGACAACAATCAGATCAGCACTTGATGGGTTCCATGCTCCCTGGAGTCCCCGGGTCCACTGGCAAAGCCGCGTCTTCAGGGTCTTCCAAAATAATGTCAAACTGGGAGTCAATCTTATCTCTGCAGGGATGATGTTCCTCAGGGAGAAGGCCATCACAGAGAAGGCCCTTCTTGGTCCCACCAGGAGATCTTCTTAGGAGAGGGGACCCAAAATATCCCCTGCCTCCACACTCTGGTGGTTCAGGTAAATGGGACTGGGGAAAGACGGTCCTTCAGATAACCTGGTCCCAGGCCAACTCTGAGTTTTGCAACTATGTAGAAGATTTTCTGCATCAATCAAAACCCAGTGCTATAACTTTCTAGAACAGTGGTTCTCAACCTTTTTATACGGCGACCCCGGTCATAAGGACGCGCCGCGCATGTGCGACGCCGCCCCCTGCAGGGAAAAAATGGCGGATCGCGTTGTTTGGCGACCCCCGTAAAATGGTCGTTCGACCCCAAATGGGGTCGCGACCCAAAGGTTGAGAACCGCTGTTCTAGAAGCAGTAATGGAATCATATGGTGCTTAGTTCATATCCAAACTGCACCAGCTTCAGTTTCAAAAGCTATAATGACAGCTCGGAATAAAAGTTTGTCATCAATGACCTCGGTCATTTCCCAGTTTATGATCTTCTGACCACACCCCTCTTCCAAAGCTGCCAATAACCATCCGTTTCTCTATATGCCCCATTTTGGAGTCTTCTAAAGCCCTGTAGGCTTTGATGTTGCCATGATTTTTCATCACTTGTGCAATTGCTATTCCATCGTGTGAGAGGTTTTAAGATATCTGTAAATACAAGAAAAAGGTATGAATTCTATTTAATTAATTCAAGGGGTTGGAATGTTGTCCTCCTTTTGCTCCTCATTGTAGGACTTATTTGTTGTGTTACTTGACATCTTGGTGGCTTCTCCTGATGCTTCACCACTTCAGTAACCACTTCAAAAGTAGTTTGCCATTGGAGTTTTCTGAGGTTGTTTTTTGACTTTCTAACCTAGACACTTATCCCTCAGATTTCCAAAACATCTCCCATCTAAATGCAAACTAGTCAGTCAACAAATGATGGTTAAATCAAGCTCATCAGAAGGAGATTCAATCTGGAAATAAGGAATTTCCTGACAGAATGATTAAACAGTAGAACAATTTGCCTCCTGGAGTTGTGGGTATTCCATCGCTGGAGGCTTTCAAGCAAAGGTTGGACCACCAGTTGTCTGGGATGGTATAAGGACTTCTGCCTTGGGCAAGGGGTCAGACTAGAAGATGTCCAAGGTCCTTTCCAATCCTTTCATTCTATGGTTCCATGATGACATCTACTGGAATCCACCCTGGAAGATGTATGTTCTCCACACAGAATGAAGTTATGGCCGGTCTTCTGAGTCTTTAGTCTCATACATCAACCATTTTCTGTCTCCATCGAACAAATTGTCTCTTAACTGCATGATCACAGGACACTTTGTGATGGTTTCTGTAGCTGGCAGTCAACCAACATAACCATTGTTTATATAAAGAGATCTCATTATCCTTCCAGCCCCTAAGAAAGGAAGACTTTCCTTACTCTTGAGGCCCATCTTGGACCAAATCTGATAAATGTCCTACAAGAGCATTGCATCTTCTGTTAGTAGAAGGGAGGGGCGTCATAAAATAATTCAACTGCTTGTGGCTTGAGGCTGTGCTCTAGTTACACGAAGGAACACACTCCTTTGGCTAAAATCCACCCAAGTAACTCGACTCTCGGATTTTTATGAACCCCAGTGTAACTATGAAGGCCACTTTTTAAGTAGGCCAAGTGATGCTAAAAATTCCTCTTTTCATTGCTATGAGAGCAAGGCAACAAAGGGGGACTTTTGTACCGTGGTGTTTCTGGAAAAATACAGGGAAGTCAGATACATTACATTGCAGCTTTAACGAGCGTTGGGAAACAAAAGGGCTTTCAGTCCCCTTTTTGGCCCAAGAGTTAAGCGCTACAACAATCACAACTACAAGCGCTAAGGCCAGAATACATCCAGTCCTCCTCTTAAGACCACAGCTGAGCCCCAGACCTCTGTTGCTAAGCAAGGCAGGTGTTTTACGATCTCTTTTGCCCTGGTTCTTGAGCAGATCGCTGCAGTTGTTAAGTAAACCATATGGCCTTTGATAAATAAGTACATCCTGGTTGTCAAGAGCCCGAATTTTGATCACATGACTGTGGGAATGTTGCAACGGTTGAAGTGAGAGGACCGGTTCTAAGTCGCTTTTTTCAGTACTGTTGTAGCCATACAAATAGTTGCCTTCTCTTGGCTGTCCCATGTCTGCTGCAGTTGAGGTCTACCAGGCTTTCCACAGCAACTTACTGTAACACCAGAGTTCACATACAAATGGTGGTCTCCCCTCCTCTATGGACAGTATAGTTTCCTCAATCCCATGCACAGAAGTTCTCATGTAGCCCAAGGTTCTCCAAACGTGGCAACTTTAAGACTTGTGGACTTCACCTCCCAGAATTCCTCAGCCAGCCATGCTGACTGGGGAATTCTGGGAGTTGACGTCTACAAATCTTAAAGTTGCCACGTCTGGAGACCTCTGATAGAGTAGCAGGATGATAATGATCGCCTCCGCTGCATGTATTTGTGAGTCAGATGGTTATCTTCTCCTTCCTTTCACAACCTCACCATGGGACGGGAACGTCTCTCCCACATAACGTCTGAATGGGGAACGGTTGAGAAAGTGGTTGAATCTGCAATTCAACCTACTCAGGATAAAGTTTAATGAGCCAACAAAATGCTGTGTATATGAGGTTGGATTTAGATTACTGAGTCCCAGGCGAGGTTCAATCTACCTTCAACCTGCAAACCCATGGCGGTCACTTTGGATCAATCCATCAAATGGTTTTTGGGGGACAAATGGAAGGAGGGTGGTAGGTATGGTAGGTTGAATTGGAGAAAAGAAAGGATTATTTGTTTTATTTGGCAGACAAAGAAGACAAACAAAAGCAGATTGGGTGTGCTTCAGATCCCATCAGCCAAAGAATATCATCTGGTAGGGACAAGAACATGGAGCCTTCACTGCTGTGGACCCTGCTCTTTGCAATATTATCTCCTCAGAGATTAGAATGGCCCCAACCTTGTTAGGCTTTAAAAACTCAGCTGGGTACCCAAATGTGTTACAGTCCCTCATTTCTTGTCTTTACTGTTAATGGGTTAACTATCTTGGCTACGGAATAAATTTATTTTGGGACATTTGTATTCTTTGTATTGTTTTATGTGTCTTTACAGTTTTAGAACTGCAAGCTGCCCAGAGTCACTCGGTTGAAATTGAACACACAGATAAATAAATAAGATAAATAAAACTATGGGCTGATTCCAGAACCAAGAAAAAAGGAATGTATCAAACAGCTCCATAGAAGCTGTGGTTTAGCAAAGAATATGCCAATTTTTTTTTTTTCAGATCAAAGGCTATTTCTGGCATTGGTGTGGCATTCCTAGGATAGTCACTCCTGGAACTGGGGAGGAAAAAAAAAACCACGGAACTTAATTTAATGTAGACCAATTTTAAAAGAATTAAGATGATAACTCTCCAAGTATTTAATAACTTCCCTTTCTATTGTTAAAATAGTCATAATTGACAGCAATATTGGGCCAGCCTCTCCTCCCTCAAATGCCTTCTCGCTCCTCTGTCTATGGATTTGCAGGCACAAATAGAAAGGGAAGCCTTCCAAATGCGAGCAGAGCAAGAGCAGCGCGATCTCAGCCGTCATGACGACTTGCTGTCTTTTCAATTATTTGCCCAACAAGAGCCTGACAGAGATTTTAAAGAGGGGAAAAGAATGAAAAATACAGGACAGACAGCAGAGAAGTAATTTCAGTAGCGAGCTGAAAGCAGTAATAATTTTCTAAAAATATTTTGTATACAAAGCTCTCTATGTTTTGGTCCTCAGTACTTCGACAGATTATTGTATGTTTTCTGGTGACTTTTGTTATCATTCATTGACATTTGGTGATATTTGTTAAATGTCTGTCTTCTGTATCTCTCTCTTTTTCTACCTATCTATCTCTGTCATTTTATCTGTCTGTAATATCTATCTGCTTATGATCTCTCTCATGAATCATCTTTATCTCTCCATAATTACCCATCTCTCTCTCTGTCTCTATCGTCTATTATCTCTCTCTCTTTATCTTTATCTGCCTACCTCTCTCTCTCTCTCTTTCTTTCTTTCTCTCTCTCTCTATCATCTGTCTGTCTGTCTCTATCTATCTATCTATTATCAATCTATCTTGATCATCATTTATCTGTATGTATCATCTATCATTTCTCTGTTTATATCTATCATCTATCATCTGTCTATGTCTGTCTGTCTATCTATCTATATCATATCTATCTATCTATCTATCTATCTATCTATCTATCTATCTATCTATCTATCTATCTATATCTATATCTATCTATCTAATCTATCTATCTATCTTTTTATCTATCTATCTATCTATCTATCTATCTAATCTAATCTATTTCTCTCTCTCTCTCTCTCTCTCTCTCTCTCTCTCTCTCTCTCTCTCTCTCTCTCTCTCTCTCTCTCTCTCCCTCCCTCCCTCCCTCTCTCTCTCTCTCTCTCTCTCTCTGTCTGTCGTATCTGTCTGTCTGTCTGTCTTTTCTTATGTACGGGTTGACTTAGCAATTGCATGAAGTATGAGAACCAGCCTTTCTTCTGCTCATTTCAGTTCCAACTTCTGCCCAGCGATTGGCTTGCAAGGGAAACATCCAGACCAATAAAGTCTGCCTTTGCCACCGATGTCCTAGCAACAAGCCTTGTTCCAATCCTCATCTAGCAAGTGGACACCTGAAAAATTACATCACAAAGAGCAGCAAAGCAAGGAGGGCCAAGACATTTGGGGGGGGGGAGAGGAATCTGTCTGCTGTTGAGTTCATTTAAGGTGTTTCAGTCTCGATTCTTAAAGCGACAGGACAGGAAAATGATTTACTGATCTTTGCCGCTTTGTCAGGTGGCTGAGTTTTCAGTTCACACCTCTGCGTTTCAGGTTGTTCTGTGGAGAGTCCTAGATTTTAAAAAAAAAAAAAATACACGCAACCAACCGTGTGTGTTAGCAGGGCTGATGAAAGAGAAAGGGAGACAAAGAATTTGGGAAGGCAAAAGGTGAAGCCCAAGATGTCAACCATGCTTTTAAAAAAATAGATACCTAGAGGAGGGGGGGGGGGAAGCTTGCCATTACAATCAGAGCACTTTTAAAATAAAAAGGGAAAATAGACTTTGCATCCATCTTTTTCCTTTTAATTCCTCCCCTGCCCCCACCTATGTAATCCATCATTTAAGAAGGCATTGATCATTAAAGGTTGCACAGTATGCTCAGTGGCCTTAAATCTGACACTGGTGGTTTCAACATGCCTGCATACTGTTTTCTTCAAACACTTTCTTGTGCTTTTCCAGGCATCATTTTTTATTAATGGAGGCAGAATTGCCAGCAGGCAGATAGAACTTAGTTTCTTTCTTTCTTTCTTTCTTTCTTTCTTTCTTTCTTTCTTTCTTTCTTTCTTTCTTTCTTTCTTTCTTTCTTACTCTCTCTCTCTCTTTTTCTTTTTCTTTTTTTTCTTCCGTCCCTCCTCCTCCTCCTCCTCCTCTGAACTTGGAGGTGGGGCATAAGGTTTGGGAGAGAAAGGAACTATGATCATTAAAGATTTTATTGTAAGAGTAACAGATGCATTGCACTGGAGGGAGGGAGGTTTATTAAAGGAAGAAAAGACAAACCCTTTGAACAAGGGCTTGAGCGACTATGAAAATGTCTTAATAAACCTTAGGAAAAAAAAATGAGTTTTTTGAAGCAGAAGAAAACAATCCGTTTGCCCCGATGTTTCAAACCAGACAGAGAAGAGGCAGTCAAAAGGCTGAAGATGAAACTGACCCATTGTAACTAACTAAAGGTGTGAAGAAATAAATCCTTTCTAAAACCTGATTTTTAGCTCATTCCTTCAGCCCTGGACTTGAACCTGCTTTGCTGTCTTTTCTTAGGCAGAGCAGAAACAAGAGGCCAAGGAGACGGTTCTGCCCATCTTATATGTACAAAGGATTTTTAGTCTCTATCGGAAATGTCGCCTATTTTGACCCCTGGAGGTAGCACCGTTCGGTTCTCCAGTCTATGGGGAAGAGATCACACGGGTGCGCACACAGACACTCAGACACATACCCGCCTCAGGGAACAGCCTCACATTTATGGACCTCTGTGAAAGATTGCGTGGTCAGCCCAGCGCTACAAATCCATATTATATTCATGGTCTCCATTAGCTCCGTGTATTTATTTATTTATCCCTCGGTGTGTTTGCAGCAAAAGGGAAGGGCTACTCTCTCTACGTCTCGCCTTCCTTTGCAGGCCGGGAGCGCAGTTGGGGCTGGCAGTGAGGATCTAGAGATTGGTTCTGGCGTCTTCTCTGAAAAGCACAATCGTGGTTATGATCCGTTACTATATAAGGCTAAAGAGGAAGGCGAGTTGGCAGAAGGTGGTTTGCTGTTAGGAGAAGCCGAGAGAAAAGCCAGAATTGCAGTCTCTTTTTCAAGGAATAAGAGCAGAATTGTTTCCCTGACTCTCCTCGGAAGCACGGCTTGTTTCAAACATCAGGGAAGAGCTTCAAACCCCAGTTAAGAAAATGGCTTTGTTCCTAAGCAAGCACTTTCGGGCATCCCTGGGGTCCGATGAAGCGGAAGTGCAAAAGATAAATATATATTTATAAATACATCAATATAAATACAGAGAATCCTTGAGTTCACTTAGTGAGCGTTCAAAGTTACCACGGCACTGAAAAAAAGTGACTTGTGGCCATATTTCACCCTTATGACCGTTGCAGCTTCCCCAGGGTCATGTGATTGAAATTCAGACGCTTTGGTCACTGACTCATATTTATGACGGTTGCAGTGAAGGATTGCTCTGCAGCTCACTGCAGAGGCTCACCAGTTAATGCTGGCTTTAAAAAGAGCAAAAATCCACAAATGACTCAAAGTCCTGAAGGAATAAGCTTAAAGAAAAAGAAAGATGCAAACCGTGTATAATTCCATATGGGTCTCCTAGGACTTATCCAGGATACAGAAACAAACCTGCATGAATGTTGGATTCGTCTTCTCACCTGGATACAGACTGAAGGATCTGCTAAGAAGATGGTATACCGTGCATTGCTAATGATAAATCACAAATGTACTTTATGCCTTGGGAAAAAGTATTGACCTGATGGAGGTATCAGATAATTAGCTAGCGGGCCGAAGATTTAATTGAGGATTAGGGTAAAGATTACTGCGGGAAATAGGGAGTGAAGATTTGAAAGAACTTGTAACAAATCATGGGCTATAAATAATGGTCAGCAAAAAAATAAGCAGTAGCTCCCTGCTAGAATTATTGCTGTGCTTGTGTTATTATTATTTACAATCCCTTTTTATGAGCCAAGAGCCGAGGACTGAGAGAATTAAAAAAGCAGTAGGAAGACTACAATGGTAGAAATGAGTATTATACTTTACTGCAATTTGTTATTCATACAATTCTAAATAACAGAATAATGGAGATGGAAGGGACCTTGGAGGTCTTCTAGTCCAACCCCCTGCTCGGGCAGGAAACCCTATAACTTTTCAGACAAATGGCTGTCCAGTCTCTTCTTAAAAACTTCCAGTGTTGGAGCATTCACCACTTCTGGAAGCAAGTCGTTCCACTGATTAATTGTTCTCACTGTTAGGAAGTTTCCCCTTAATTCCAGGTTGCTTCTCTCCTTGATTAGCTTCCATCCGTTGCTTCTTGTCCTGCCTTCAGGTGCTTTGGAGAATAGCTTGACTTCCCTCTTCTTTGGGGCAACCCCTGAGGTATTGGAACGCTGCTATCATGTCACCCCTCGTCCTTCTCTTCGTTAAACTAGACATACCCAATTCCTGCAACCGTTCTTTGTATGTTTTAGCCTCCAGTCCCCTAATCATCTTTGTTGCTCTTCTCTGCTTTCCTCTTCTGGTAGTTTGGCCTTTGGAAAATTTTCCACCAGGTCCATAGAATGAAATATCCTCTTTCTGTCAAAGAGAATACAATGTGGGCATCAGCCTGCTAGAGGTTATGTAATTGCTTGGACAAGAACATTCAATAGGTAAAAAAACATCTTTGGGAGAATAAACTTGTGTTTGTGAAATATATTGATTTCTTTCGGTGTGCCAAGACTTCATCCACGGAAGCTCCATAATGTGGAATTCCTATAAGTTCTCTGTAATGCACACATGCGCTTGCGTGCAGGCATGCGCATGCGCGCACACATGCACACACACACACACACACACACACACTGCCTATGTTGTGAAAGCAGTGGATTTTGCTTGGCCGTAGACTAAATGTATTTTGCATCTGTTAATTTAACATGCTGGAATCTAAGGAAACTCCGTCTAGAAAGGGAGCAGGCATTGAAATGGATCTGGGATCAAGGGGCCAGGGCAGGTTACCTTACCCCAACAGACCAACTCTATGCAAGTGGATGTGGCAACAGACCAAAGCTGTTGTCCTCCACCATCTGGTTTCCATAAAAGCTTTTTTATTATTATTATTTAATAAAAGATGTGATGCTGCGTTTATTTGTTTGACAGAAGACTGACACGGGGGGGGGGAGGAAAGATGGTGAGTCAGATTGCAAACAGGAAATTATTTCCTGTAGCGCTGGGCAACTGGAACCCTGCAACCGCTTGCCAGGGGATGGCCTATTTTTTAGAGGGGGTCCTCTGTGATGGATTGCAATGGTGCATCTGGCTTGGTGTGCAAGCTTTCTTGGGGGAAAGAAAGCAGCTTTACCCATCTTGTCTCCCTCAGCCACAGGCAATGTGGCCAGCAAAACAATGATGTCACCAAGATGGGCAGGATCAAAATGTTTGGGATTTAAAACTCACCAGGTGGCCAAATGCATAGGCTTTGTCGGTGGTTTTCCCATTGTAAAAATAAAATAACTATTCATCATTCAATCCAGGATGTTTATGGAGATTCTCAGTCATCCAGCCCACAGTTATCCCAAAGGTGCTTTTTCACGAGGCAACTGGACTTTCTTGCTTTTCTTTGAAGATGTTTCACTTCTCATCCAAGAACCTTCTTCAGCTTTGACTGGATGGTGGGGAATGGAAGGATTTATACTCCTTGCAGACAGCTGGTCATTTGCCTTCTTTTAGAGAGTCACTGAGGCCACTTGGAGGCTTATCTGTGTTGTCAGGTTTACCTGAACGTTGTAAACAGGTGTGGAGCCATCCTGGAACTGCCGAAAGGACTGTATTGTAGGCTGGAGACAGATGATGTTGTATCCCTCCCCCTCTGTTGAAAGAGGGCTGTTCAATTTTGACCTAGCTGGCCTTTTTGACTGGGGAAAACAAAACCTCTATAAATGTGGCTTGTGGCACCAATATGTGAATTCTGCTCTTGTATCCTCTTTCCTAGAACAGATATTTGTGGTTCTTGATGCTCCCTGAGCTTGATTGTTTTCTTGCAAACATCTCATGACCCAACTAGGTAACATCCTCAGTTTCATCACCTGGCCCTGCTTGTTGGAAACTAGCTGGGAAAGTTGCAAATGGAGATCACCGAACCACCAAACCCTACAACTGTTGTAAATGTGGGCTGGTAACTACCAAGTACCTGGATTGCGATCAGGTGACCATAGAGATGGTGTAATGGTTGTAACTTTGAGGACAAGTCATAGCTCACTTTTTCTGAGGCCATTGTAACTTTGAACCATCGTTAAATGGATGTTGGTAAATGGAGGACTACTTGTCCTTCAAGAATAAAACTAGGAGATGAGTGTTATCTCCTTTCTTGATCTCCAACTCTTCACATCTCTTGGACCTAAGATGCAAACAAGTCTTCTGGGCTGACATTGTAAGCCTTATTTCTTGCTCTTTCCTACAAAGGGATCTGTACAGTGGTGGGATTCAGATAGGTGAACAACCAGTTCTCTGTGTGGATGCCGCTTCTGGAAGTCCATTCTGGGCCTGGGCAACACAAAATTAGCTACCGGTTCTGCTGAACTTGTGTGAACTGGCTGAATCCCACCACCAGATCTGTACAACTTGGAAGGCATAGCTGTGGAATCAGCAAGTGAAAGAAATGGGTAAGGCGAGGAGAATTTGTTATATTCATGTCAGATTATTTATCTACCATGCTCAGAATTATTTGAACAGACAAGCAGCAGCTCTCTGCAGGATTTCAGGAATCTTCTGCATGCAAAGCACTTGGTCTACCACTGAGATATGATACTTTGTTTGGACAAGTATCATCACAAGAATTTAATGGTGGTGACACAGGAGTATTAACAGGCTCCCTCACATAATGCTCCACTTTTGAATGAAAGGATTTAGCTAAGAACTGGAATGGCTGGAAGAAAGAAACATGTCTCCAGATGAAGACTTCTTACTGAAAGGTCCATCAGATCAACTGACATCCAGAAGGTCCAACTTGGAGCTAAAGGTCTGGAGCACAGGAAAGTTCAAGTCTAGAGTCAAGTTCCCACATGAAGAAAGATCACCCACCTGATTGGGAAGATGGGATCACACAGCACCACCTAGCTGAAGAAAGGGCAGGTAGATGAGGTTCAAGTTCTTAAAACTTCACAAACAGGAAAAATATCTTGGAGAAAAACAGATTTACTCAGGAGTAAGAATTTGCTGAAAAGAAAGGATTTTGACCTAGAAAGCTCTCACTTTCTAGCCGACTAAGGTATGGTCAACATGCCCTATGAATTTTACTCAACTGGAGTTCTTTGAATGCCTGTTATGGAAAGACAATTCTAATGAAATCATGTCCACTGGATCACCAAGACTTGGAAGCGATTCTCTTCATCTCTCTCACAGAAATCTGATGCTTGTGAATCCAACTGGTAACAGAATTCCAGTTTCTGAAAAGTAAACAATTGGGTGAAATGATTGTAGGATAATAAACATTCAGTACAGGTCATGATAACCTCATATGAATCATGATATTACCTGGCTGAATTAAGTAACTAATGCCTATTACATAACATTTGCCAGATGATGTCATGTCAGGTGTGCAGTGATTTGCCTATCCCCTTAAACCAGGAGTCTTCAAACTTGGCCCTTTTATGACTTGTGGACTTCAACTCCCAGAATTCCTCAGCCAGGCACATGTGCCTGGCTGAGGAATTCTGGGAGTTGAAGTCCACAAGTCATAAAAGGGCCAAGTTTGAAGACCCCTGCCTTAAACATTCATCCTTCTGGCCTGATTCTGCAGAAGAATGGAGGAATTCCATCAAGGCCTCAAAATGTGTGTGGCATTCAAAATTGCAGGGAGCATCTACCAATAATAGACCCCAAAGCCGAAAGCTTCAGTGTGGTTCTAATTTTAAGTTTCTTAAAACACGTCCAAACGTGTAAAGCATGTATTTACATTTCCTTAAGCCAGGTAATCAGAGGGATTTGAAGTTTGCTTAAGAATCTCAAGGTGGTAAACATGAACAAGAAACGGTTGTGATTTTTTTTTAAAGATGGCCTGCCTGTTATGTTTCTCATTCTCAGAGTCTCAATCGTATCAAAATAAAAACATAAATATCGTATCTCTGCTAAAATAATGGAATTTACAAAAGGGCAGAGGAAGACCTGGAAAACTGCCAGTTTGCTCCCAAATACAATAAAAAAGGAGGAGGAGGAGGAGGAGGAGGAGGAGGAGGAGGAGGAGAGATTTAGATTTATTTAGATTGAGGATGAAGAGACTCTCTTGGTTGCAGGTGGCAGCAACAGCCAAGAAGACCCTTTATTTGGTCACTCACATCCAGTCACTTCATGGCTAGACTGTTACAATGTGCTGCACATGAGATTATCATTGAAAAGCTTTCAGAAACTACAGCTGATCCACCTGATCCAAAATACAATGGCTTAGGAAGTGATGGGTGCCCCTCCATATGCCCACAAGTCATCAGTACTCTGAGCAGAGCGTTGGTTGCTGGTTTGCTTCCAAGTGTAATGCAAAGTTTTGGTTGTCACTGATAAAGCCTTTCATGCAGTGGTTCTCCACCTGTGGGTCGGGACCCCATTTGGGGTCAAACGACCATTTCACGGGGGTCGCCAAACAACGCAGTCCGCCATTTTTTCCCCCTTTTCCTTAGCTGTGCTCCTCCCTTTTATTCTACTGGCTTTTGAAAGCCAATAGAATAGACTCTCTTGAATAGAGTCTAATTCTATTGGCTTTCAAAAGCCAATAGGAATTGTCCAGGCTGTCTCTGCCCTGCGGAGCCCGCCAAAAGTCCCATTCTGCAAACGGTTCTGCACCAGTTGAGTAGTCCTTGACTTACGACTGGTTGAGTAGTCTTCGACTTACGACCGGTTGGGGGTCGCGGCATTGAAAAGGTTGAGAACCACTGCTTTAATGGCTGAGGGACTGGGGATTTGAGGGACCATCTTTCTGCAATGGCTTCTGCCAATAAAATAGAGCAGAGTGTGGAGGTCTTTTCTCCTTCTCCTTCCCCTTCCCCTTCCTCCTCTTCTTCCTCCTCCTCTTCTTCTCCTCCTCCTCCTCCTCCCCCTTCCTCTTCTTCTTCTTCTTCCTCCTTCTCCTCTCCTCCTCCTCCTCCTCCTCCTCCTCCTTCTTCTTCTTCTCCTCCTCCTCCTCCCCCTCCTCCTCCTTCCTCTTTTTCTTCTCTCTCCTCTTCCTCCCTCCTCCTCCTTTTGCCCTTCACCCTTACTCCTTCTGTTCCCCCTCCTCCTCCTCCTCCTCATTTGTCTGGGTGCACATGTGCTTTTTCCCATTGTTTTTTCCTCCTAATTCTATAGGCTGCCCAAAGTCATTTGGGAGTCAAGCAGCTTCTAAATCTAATAAGAGAAACAAATAAATAAAATTCTGGTGGAGTCCTTCCACCGAGGCTCAGAGGACCCTTCCCAGCAGCCCCCTCCCAAGTCTGAAGTATTCCAGACTGTTTTTTACGAGAGAAGGAAATCACAAAGAAGCAAGGAAAGGCTGTGCTGTAGACTTAGTAATAACTGAAGCAAAATTCCCCAAGAGATACCAGCAAACACATGCTGAAGCAGAATATCAATGAGGGTTGTTTTAAAGCCAGGCGCATTAAAATGCAAAACTAGACCTAATGAGGTAAAGCAGTGAGTTGGGTTTTTCCTTTCTGTTTTTTAAAAGAATGTGCATACATGTAAACATGTGTGTGTTTGTGTTTAAAGCTTAGCAGTGGTTAAAATTTGCATTTATTAAGCCCATTTGCTATTTTCAGAGGAAGATAAAAAATGAAGTGCTGATTTTCTCCATCTACCCCATTTGATGGGACTCCTTTGATATGTTAATTTTAATATGTTTATATTAGAGTCCTGTTCTTGTACCCCAAGATAGTGACCAGAGGGAATGTGAACCAGGGGTCAAAGCACCCACCGTGTTCGTAAGCGACACTAGTTGCTATCCATAGCCCACATTATGGAGTTGGCCAGGGGCACAGAGCAAGCCGGGACTGTTACTTGCCGCTCTTCTGGTCTTTGTGCGGGTGTCTGTATGTGTGCATGCACACTCCCCTGTCTCTCTTGTAAGGGAAAACGTCACATAAGGTCATATTTTCCCACAATCACTTGCAGAAGGTCTCAAGTGAGTGGAATCGAATCAAGTCATGAGCAGGGCTAGAAGCTCATGAGATGGGGAAAATAACAGAAGTAGTATTGTAGTCACACGACACAAACTCTGCCCCTTTTGTATGTGTGTCATGTTGTACACATGTACAAGAGGGAAAGAATATCTTTGCGATGGGGATATTGTGCTTTTGCCATTTCTTTCCTTTTCTCCTTCCTTCTTCCTTCCTTCCTTCCTCCCTCCCTCCCTTTTTATCATTCTTCTTCCTTCCTTCCATCCATCCATCCATCCATCCATCCATCCATCCATCCATCACTCTCTCCTTCCTTCCTTCCATCCCGTTTGCAATTAAACTTTACATTTAAACTTTACCTTTCCACGTTTGGGTGGGGACTGGGCAAAATGTTGATTTGAACACCCTATCACTGCTTCCTACTCACTGCCTCCTATGGCGATGTTCTGTTTTTTTCTTCTCTTTACTCTTCTGTGTCCACTGAAGCTGAGGGTGGGGCAGTCAACAAAAGCACACGTGACCTTCAAAGTACAGAAAAGACCTTTCTGAAGTTCCATTTTGACTCATGAATTCTATTGCTCTGCAGGAAAAGAAGATAATTTCAAATGCTAATAAACCCTTCTGTGATCCAGAACACTTGCACTCTGGGACAGAAATTTTACTTTATACTTCTTTTCCTCTTTCGGCCTTGATTTATTGGACTAGCGGATGGGCCGATGCCATGCTCTGGTGCCAATGGCTATTGCAAGAGAGGAATTTAAATGGAAATGAGAGTCCAGAGCAATTGAAGGCGAAGGGAGGGAAACGGACAAAAGCAGGAAGGAAACCAATGCACGGCTTTATAAAGTACCATTTTATAAAGCCTTAGTAAGACCTCACTTGGAATACTGCATCCAATTTGGTCACTATATTATAAAAAAAGATGCTGAGACTCTAGAAAGAGTACAGAGAAGAGCAACAGAGATGATTAGGGGACTGGAGGATAAAACATACAAACAACAATTGCAGAAACTGGGTATGTCTAGTTTAATGAAGAGGATGAGGGGAGACTTGATAGCAGTGTTCCAATATCTCAGGGGCTGCCACAAAGAAGAGGGAGTCAAGCTATTCTCCAAAACGCCTGAGGGCAGGACAAGAAGCAATGGATGGAAACTAATCAAGGAGAGAAACAACCTAGAACTAAGGAGAAACTTCCTGACAGTGAGAACAATTAATCAGTGGAACAACCTGCCTCCAGAAGCAGTGAATGCTCCGACACTAGAGGTTTTTAAGAAGAGACTGGACAGCCATTGTCTGAAATGGAATAGGCTTTCCTGATTGAGAAGGGGGTTGGAATAGAAGACCTCCAAGGTCCCTTCCAAATCTGCTATTCTGTTACTAAGTGCTTCAAGAACTTTGCTTAACCGCTTCTGTCTAGGGGACAAGGTGAGGGTTTTAATGCCTCTGGGATGCTAACGAGGGGGGGGGAGCCCAGCATATTTGGTCTGGTTTTGAGCATTGCAGCCCTCCTGCCGATCTTCAACTTTTACCCCAACTCTCCCAGTGAGAGCCATTGTAGCAACATGCCTTTCAAGAGGTTGAACGGAACAAAGGAGGCGGAGGCTGGTGCTTCTGGCCATGCCAGGAGACCCTGGGCTGGAAATTAAAACCATGTGTCTCTGATTCCAGAGGAATGAAATTCAAAAGCCTTTGTGACTTAAAAAACAACTCTTTGTTTTCTCATTACAGTAAAAGGTGACTAGGGATGGCAGCACAATCAAGCCCCAATGGCAGCAAAGTAGCTCTTTCCACCCACTTATTTTGAAGAAGGAAAGGTTGAAGTTAACTCTTTCCTTCTCCATCTGAAGTCTTGGAGGAAGGATGAGAAGGCAGCGTAAAGTGTGCAGAGAAGAGCAACAAAGATGATTAGGGGGCTGCAGGCGAAAACATACCAAGAACGGTTGCAGGAATTGGGCATATCTAGTTTAATGAAGAGAAGGACTAGGGTGACATAATAGCAATGTCCCAATATCTAAGGGGCAAAAAAGAGGGGGTCAACCTATTCTCCAAAGCACCTGAAGGCAGGACAAGAAGCAACGGATGGAAGCTAATCAAGGAAAGAACCAACCTAGAACTAAGGAGGAATTTCCTGGCAGAACAATTTATCAGTAGAATAACCTGCCTCCAGAAGTTGTGGGTGCTCCATCACCGGAGGTTTTCAAGAACAGATTGGACAGCCAGTTGTTTCCTGCTTGAGCAGGGGGTTGGACTAAAAGACCTCCAAGGTCCCTTCCAACTGCGTTATTCTGCCATCTGTAAATGTTGTGCAATCTAAACTCGGTCCTGTTTAAAACCATATCCTATCCTTTCATTTTTGCAATGAAAAGATTAAAAAAAAAAAAAAGGGCCATCGTTACAATTAATTGTGTTGCCCTTTAACGTCATGGAGATGAAAGGACTCTGTGTAGTAGAACTTGGCTGACCTTGGTTATTCGATGCATTAATTCCAGGGGGAGATTAGACCTCTCTTTGGATGGCATTGTTATGGCTAATTTTGCACAACAGTGACCCCAATCCACTAAAAGGAATGAAGCGATCTCTGAGGGATGCCCAATCCAACTGCTTTAAATCCCTGTTTATGGTAAGAAAGGAGCGGTGGCAATGGACTTAGGCACTTTCTGTCTTTTAATACTATCGTCATTGTTATCCTTTGCAGACTCTATGGCATCCTGGGATGCTTACAGCTTGGAAGCGTTAGGAGTTGGGCATCCCCTCCCTCTTCAGGAATGTGGAGGAAGGGATCGCTGGCGAGGAGGTACTAAAAACAATTTCTCTTTCTTCTTTACAGTAGGGATCGCCTTCACCACCGAGATTCCACACATGTTCTCAATTATTGGAAGCAGAGTAGGGTTTGATCAGAGAAACACAGCCCTTGCTGACTTCTTGAAAGGCTGTAAAATTATACGTATATATCCATAAGTACCTATCTGTAACCCAGTTAGGCTCTCAGATAATCCACTCTGTAAAGCAGATCTGATCCCTGGTTGAAAATACTTAGGGTCTCCTCCTGTGATGGTGTCACCAAATGTTTTCATAGACACCCCGAAATGAAAGCAAATCATGAAATATTAGAAACCAGCATTGTTGCTGTCTATCTGAAAGTTGGCTTGAAACTCAACATTAAGAAAACCAAAATCATGGCATCCGGCCCTCTCAATTCCTGGCAAATAGATGGGGAAGAAATGGAGGTAGTGACAGATTTTATTTTTCTGGGCTCCAAGATCACCTCAGATGGGGACTGCAGCCAAGAAATTAAAAGACGCTTGCTCCTGGGGAGGAAAGCTATGGCAAATCTAGACAGCATACTAAAAAGCAGAGACATCACCCTGCCAACAAAAGTGCGTATAGTCCAGGCCATGGTTTTCCCAGTTGCAATGTATGGCTGTGAAAGTTGGACCATAAGAAAGGCTGAGCGCCAAAGAATTGAGGCCTTTGAACTATGGTGCTGGAGAAGACTCCTGCGAGTCCCTTGGACTGCAAGGCGTTCAAACCGGTCAGTCCTAGAAGAGATCAACCCCGACTGCTCTTTAGAAGGCCAGATCCTGAAGTTGAAACTCAAGTACTTTGGCCACCTAATGAGAAGGAAGGATTCACTGGAGAAGAGCCTAATGCTGGGAAAGATTGAGGGCAATAGAAGAAGGGGACGACAGAGAATGAGATGGCTGGATGGAGTCACTGAAGCAGTAGGTGTGAATTTAAATGGACTCCAGAAGATGGTAGAGGACAGGAAGACCTGGAGGAACGTTGTCCATGGGGTCGCGATGGGTCGGACACGACTTTGCAATTAACAACAACAATAACAACAATCTGAAACATCAGATATTCTTTATCTGATAGGTAATTGGTAACGTTATTGTGCTAAATGTTCTTGGAGGCAACAGGGTTCCAAGTACAATTCTTCCTAACTCTGCAGTTTAGGCATAACTGAATCCATCAACTTCTTTTGGGTTCCTCATTTCTGGGAC
The DNA here is from genome assembly GCF_016545835.1 of Crotalus tigris. Taxonomy (NCBI): domain Eukaryota; kingdom Metazoa; phylum Chordata; class Lepidosauria; order Squamata; family Viperidae; genus Crotalus; species Crotalus tigris. The sequence goes on from NW_024097641.1 coordinate 62,043, forward strand.
TCTCTCAGCCCCCGTTTCTCTGCTTCTCTTTTTCCATTGATTTGTCTTCTGCCTCTGCTAATTTTCTATTAAAACAAATACACATGAAACAAAATTTCATATGTGTTTGGAGGCAATCTCTCCCATCAATTTTTTTTTTCAATTTTGCCTCAGAAACACAATCTGTTTCCCCTGAGATAATTAATTCTGTGCATGGTTTTCATTACTGTGCATATGCATATTTGGTAGACATTTATCTCGTGTGTGTAGAATTTTTTTGTAAGACAATGAAAGCTGCATGTAAAATTAAGGAATAACTGAATTTTAAGTCACATGTGTGAGCTGAGCAATAATGGTTGAATTCAGATATGAATTAACACTTGCTGCATTTAAATATGAATTAAATGAATTCCCCGCCCCCAACTTTTATACAGAGAAGGGAGTTATAAATAATGTTGTTTTAATCCCTTTATGCATGCATGTATGTTCACTGTAGAGTTATTTATAAAAATAATAAAAGTGTATTTTTTAAAAAAAATCTAAAATAAATAAATATGAAAACTCATATATCCTCAACCATTTTCTTTAGAATCAAAACAACATGGAAGTCAATGAGAAAAAAAATCAAAATCTGGAGACATCCTTGGGAAAGGAAGAATGGATAGGTTTTTATAGGGAGATATATTTCTTTTACTGGTCTACTAACCAGAAGGATTTGCAGAATTAGTAGATCTGTTGTTTTTTTCCTCCCCATTTCCTATCTATCAAGAGCAGAACTGAGAACGTCAAGATGTCATCCATAACAACTCCACAAGTATTATCTGCAGTTAATGACATTTGCCAGATTGGTGATCAAGGAGGCACGTATCCTGCCCTTTTTCCCCCAAGGAAGACCTAGGATTATCACCCTAGAACAGAGACAGGCAGTGAACGCACCAAGATTAACTGTCTCCACTGCTGATTAGAGATGGAAGAGGCCATATCTCAGTTAAAGTTTACCCATACACATTGCTAACAAGGACATTGTCTAAAGGCCCAGGGCAGACATGCAAGGTCTAATGGTGTCTTTACACATGGACAGACTTCACCATAGTTTTAGCTGGGAAACTGTGAGCATCCTAGATTAAGCCAGGTCCAAATATGCTAAAGAATTCCTGGAAGCCTGGCATCAGCCATCAACAGGCACATAGAGATAAACAATATTTACATGCCATTCAAAAAAAAAGAATCAAAAAGCCAAAAGGAAACAAAAAGACTTAAACACCTCCTTGCCAGCAATCAACATCCAGATAAGCAGAAGCTAAGATGAAGATGAACACTAACCATCAAGTGGTAAACAATATCCCAATAAAGGAACTACCAACACAAGCAAACAAACATTAAACAACAGCGTTATCAAGGAACCACCAACAAAACTTCCAACAACACTGACTTGATTGTACATATAAAGAGAGCAAACCCTTCTAGTATTGATAATGTTGTGCAGTTTGGTAATGAAATGTCTGCAAGAAAGCAACCAAGCTCAGAGAGCACCAAGGACCTCATAGTTCAACCCTGAGCTACAAATATTCTCTTCTGTTGCTAACTTTACTCACAGGTCGCTGGATCCAACTTCTACTCAACGAGTGTGTCTTTCAATTGTTTCTGAACTTGTAATGTGACTTCTCTTGAGGTATCGTCCTGCTTATTAGAATGCTGGGGTCCCATCTAGGGTGAAATCCTATTTGAGTAACTGTGGAAAAGTCTTTCTTAGGGGATAGATCAGATTATGGAATACCTGAGTCACGTAAAGATCAAGTGTTTCTTTTACTTTTCCCAGTTCTTGAAGAGTATTTGACTCTGACAGCTATTCTTTGTATATGGCAGATATTTTTTTTTATGTTTTGATCTTAACCGCTGTATGATCTTACTGTCTTACTTGATCCGTCACCTTTTTTGACACTCATGAAACTGTGGGTTTTAAATGATGTAAACTGCTCTATCTATATACAGTACAGTAGCGCCTTTCTCCCTCTTGCACTGAGTCAGGGTTGAGTCATTGCGTAATTGGGGAGCGGAGTATAAAACCAAAGAACCACAGTGCCCTTTCTAAGTCCCACCAGACCACAGGGAGAAGTCTTCTCGCTAAATCTTTTCTCCAGATATTTCCCTACAACTGTAGTGACCAGACTGACTGGAAAATTCTGAGAAACTGTAGTTTCAAAACACCTTCAAGGTATTTGAAGATATTTTGCTACAGCAGAGGCTCTCAAACTGCACTTCGGTACCCCTGGAGATCACTGGTTTATTTTAAACCTGATCAGCCCTGCACAGGCAGGATGGGGATGCTGGCAAAACTGTTTTTATTTCCCAAACAAGCCCCACTGTGCGGCTGTGATTCGGCAAAGTTGGAGACCCCTGGTGATGCATAGATTAAAAGGTAATTATTAAAAATTTCTTCTGTGTTTACCTTTGGCCCAACCTCCACATATGCCATACTTTGATTCATGGGAGACACACAAATCATTTATCATTTTAGGAAGTCAGAGGGTCTCAGAATACGAGAACCCCTGTGCTAGGGGCTAAAGAAACATAGAAAACCAATGCTCATCCTTACCAGATCAAGGCTGAATGAGGACTCTGGGATCTCAAGAATGGTTTTCCCTGTAACCAGTGACCTTCTCATCAACATGGACACTCTTTAGTCACTTCTGAAGAAGTTCTTCCAAAACCTCCAGGTGGGCACAAGAGGTAGGAAAACTATTTGAAAGATAAGGAGGAGTACTTAGGAATTACCCAAATCTCAGTCTTATCAGAGAATTATAATTTTGGAAGGGGTCTTGGAAATTTTCTACTTTGACCCCCAGCCCAGGGCAGGAATCTTCAAACATTCTGAGTTTGAAAGTTTGGTTGCCCAACCTTCATTGGAAACCTCCAATGATGGATACCCCATTATCCAGGAAGCAAGCTCTTCAATGTTTCATAGCTTTCCTGATCAGGAAATTCCTCCTAGTTTGATTTGGACTCTCTCCTGAATGCTTTTATGCATGTTGGGTCTTGTCTTACCTTCTGGTGAATCAACTCACCTCCTCTTCCCTGGGGTAGCCCTTCAAGCCTTGGAAGACTGCTATGATGCCTCCTCTTCATCTCTTCTTCAGGTCAAACCTACATCTTTTTAAATCGGTTTTAGTCTCTCAATCTTTCACTGTCCTTACTGGTCTTCTTTTCAGCTATAGCAAACTATTTCTGCACAGCCACAAGAAAACTGCATACAATAGTCTCCAGTAATTTTCTTTGACTTGGGACATCTTTGCTTTACTTGCAGTTCTCTACCTACTTCCCTCAATTATTACCCAATGGAAGTTCAACTACACACTTCAATATATTTTTTTTAATTCCGTTCAATCATGTCTGATTCTTGGAGAGTGCTTGGACAAGTCCCTGCAATTTTCTTGACTAGGTTTTCTAGAAATGGTTTGCCATTGCCTTCTTCCTAGGGCTGAGATAAAGTGACTGGCTCAAGGTCACCTAGCTGGTTTTGTGACCAAGGAAAGACTGGAACTCACAGTTTCTTGGTGATTGTCACTCAGACAGCTTTCAGATCTAATGCGGGACTGGAACTCATTGTCTCCTGGTGTTCAACCATCTGGCTTTTGTGCCTAAAGCAGGACTAGAACTCACATTCGCCCAGTTTCTAGTCTGATACCTTCACCTCTACACCAAACTGGCTCTCAATAAAATAAAACAGCCTCATGAAAAGGAGAGGCAATGTGGGAATAGATACCTTTATTCCCCGTATGCAAGAATTTGAACTTTTTAGAATACTATCCCAAGACAGCAGTGTCTATCCTCTCTGTCACGAGTTGACATCTTAAAGCTCTTTTATTTCAGCAGCCTCCTGGATGCTGCTTGTAAATAAAACAGCTTTGCCTTTGTTCCTTTGTCACTGTGCAAGTTGTTTTAGCACCATGCATCTCCTTCTCCTTGTTGAATATTCATTCATCATCTGATTTCATTGGCGGTCCTCACTACCGTTTTTACAGAAAGCCCAGCTGGTGGGAGTGGTAAATACTGGATGCAATCATAAATGTTGCTTCCAAAACCAGTGAATAATACATCAAAGGAGGGTTGTGAGGGAAAGTAGCGAAATTAACCCATCGACTTATTTTATCCCAAGGACGTCCAGGTTTGAACATCCGTTCTTTGTCCTCCATCCTCCATCGGTACTGCTTTTTGGGGATGTGCAAGATGGAGAATCAGGAAAAGACCAAAAAGATTCCCCATATGATGTCCTGGAGAACTGAAGAGCTTCTCATTAGAAAGTGGGGTGGGGGGAATTATCTGGCGCCACAGAATGGAGTATAGCAAATGTATTATTTGTACCCAGGTTGAAAGCAAAAGTGCTGATGGACAAAACTGCAGGAATGAAAACAATGGACCTCAAGATAACAGGAGAAGGGTGGAAAAAGTTCAGCTCTAAGGAATGCGGCTTGCCCACAGGCTGATATTTATTATGGGATGGTGTCAAGCCTGGCTCATGGGAAGCTATTTTATCTTCTTTTAACTCCAGGAGATGATTTTTCTTCTCATTCTCTTAAAAGCTGTGGAACCACAGAAGCATCATGAAACACAGAGTTGAGGTGGGTCATTCTAGAGCTTAGCACTTCTTCAGAACATTTTGCACGTGCGATCTCTATAGCAGGGATGTCCACAGAGTGGGGCAGAAAAGTCAAGATGGCAACTTGTGGCCCATTTAAACCTTTTTTCTTCCTTCATTCATGGATGCCTCTTATAGGGACTTTGCCTAGCAGGATGATAAGGTCACCAACATGCTGTTAGAGCAGAGATGTCCACCCTTGGCCACTTTAAGACCTGTGGACTTCAGCTCCCAGAATTCCTCATGTTGGCTGGGGAATTCTGGGAGTTGAAGTCCACAACCCTTAAAGTCACTAAGATTGGACACCTCTGTCTTAGAGGATAAACATGAAGATTAAAAAAAAAACCTATTTCTTAAATTTACATGGCAAAAAGCTGAAATCACTTTTTGAATTCTGACCTGCTGGTTTTTTTTTTTCATCCCCACAACCCCAATAGAATAGGTTTTGTGGACTATCCCAGAGATATCAAGTGATTTTCACAACCATCGGAGACCTGAAGTTGTCACTTATCCTACCACTGAGACAAGTTTTCTCACATCAGATGTTTCTGGACAGGAGATAAAGCTATGGGGTTGGGGGTTTTATTGCATTTCTTTTTTCTTTTCTTTTTTGCATAATTTCCCACTATTGGACTATTCTAGGCACAAAAACAGGTCTAGTACAAAAATGTATAAATTTTAAAATGATGTTGTTGCTTCTCTTTTTCTCTCTCTCAGGTCTGTAACAATTCCCCCTTCAAAATACCTCTTTAGAATCTGCGTGCATTTGTTTTATTAATAAATTAATTATTCAAGATGGAAGTTTTTTTTTTAAAAAAATACTTTTCTATTCAAATAAGGTGCTTGTTTTTTCTAACCCATCTCACACAATATAGAGATAAATAATCCAAGCCCTTTGAGATGATTGATTTTATCCCTCAAGAGCCATCGGCTTATCTTTCTCTCTTAGAATTCCTCCCTCCAGCCAATGTTTTAGGAGAAACTTTGATTTTTTTTAATGATCAAATCAGCAACCAATGCGGCCCCTGTAAGAGAGGTACAGATCTAGACTTGCACATAATCATTCAGGCCACACAATTTGAACCAACTGAAGCTTCCGGATACTTTTCAAGGGCAGTTGTCAAGCTTGGAAATCAGGAAACCCAGGCAGATCAAATGTATATAAGGATTTATTGCAAGGTTAAGCTCGCTACAAGAATCTGAAAAATTAATGGCCAAAGCAGATAGGCGGTAGGTAACAGTCAGTGGCATTCAAGGGGGGCAGGACTTAGATCTCTTGTGGGTGCAAAGGGTCTCGAGACTGATGATGCGTTTGACCCCTCCCTCGGGCTCAGCCTGGTCATGTCCTACAGCAATCCCATGAACAGTGTGTTGCAGTAGTCAAGACGAGAAGTGACTAAGGCACCGTTGTAGCTGCCATCTTGAATTTACCGACCATCCCTTACAGATATTGCAATCATGCACATCATGCTCCCAAGTGTATGGTATCCTGCTTTAGCTGCTAACTTTATCTTGAACGTCTGGGTGTGATCCTGAAGGACTGGAAAGCTTCCTGTGGCTCCTCCCTATTGTTTGAATTACTCCTAACTCACTGAATCTTTCCTTCTCCAGCAGATGCTTTCCCTGTCACGTGTTTACCCCTCGCTTCAAGCCCCCATAGCATTCTGTCCGACTGGGCAGCTGCCTTGAATTTACAGTTTATTTGCACAGTGTTTCATCTTTGCTTTTTTGCTTCTCTCATGTAGTGACGAAAAGGATAGGAAAGGAGCAAGATTTATATCTCAGGCTGCTGCTACCTTGTATAAATAAAAAAAAAGAGGAAATATGAAATATTTTCTCTGTTGGGAAATGGGGAAGGCGAGAGCACATTGTTTCAACGTCCGCGGGCTCCTCTGGCTCGGTTGCAGAAGAAAACTTTTTAAGAAAAACCAAGTGAATTAAGAAAAGCCGGTTAGGTTTTCATTCTGCGTATAAGAGCCAGTTTGGTCTAGTGGTTAAGGCACACAAGCTAGAAACTGGGAGATAGGGAGTTCTAGTCCCGCCTTAGCCATGAAAGCCAGCTCAGTGACTTTGGGCCAATCACCAGGAGACAGTGAATTGGCGCAGCAGTGAGAGTGCAGTACTGCAGGCCGCTTTAGCTGACTGTGTTCAGCAGGTCAGCGGTTCAAATCTCACCGGCTCAAGGTTGACTCAGCCTTCCATCCTTCCGGGGTAGGTAAAATGAGGACCCAGATTGTTGGGGGCAATGTAAATATATATATACATTGCTTACTGGTGTACACCGCTTAGAGAGTGCTTGCACTTAAAGCGGTATATAAGTCTCATAAATAAATAAATAAATAAATAAATAAATAAATAATCCCACCTTAGCCATGAAAGCTGGCTGGGTGACTTCGGGCCAATCACCAGGAGATGGGGAGTTCTAGTCCCACCTTAGGCAGGAAAGCTGGCTGGGTGACTTTGAGCCAGTCCCTCTTTCTCAGCCCACAGGGTTGATGTTGTGGGGAAAATTGGAGAAGGAAGGTATATTAAATAACATTGTGTTATTTATGGAAATAATAAACAGGGATAAGAAATCTAAGATAAATAAATTGACTGTGGGAAGGAAGTTTATGAGGGCTGAAGATTGAGAATGTAAGAAATGATTGGATGATGAAACAGATTCCAAAATCTTTGCAACGGGCTGTGCTAGAAGGGATCACCTACGCGTGGGGAAACAGATTTTTCAGTTTGATTATTCTCTATGTGCGATCTCATTGGCGGCATTTCCACTCATTTTAATATTTATTGAAGTTTGGATACTTGACTTACAATAGTTCATTTAGTGGCCATTTGAAGTTACAACGGCACTGGAAAAAGTGACGTAGGACCATATTTCACCCTTAATGACTGTTGCGGCATCCCCCACGGGTCACGTGATCAAAATTCAGATGCCTGGCGATTGACTCACATTTATGACGGTTGTAGTGTCTCAAGGGGTCATGCGACCCCCTTTATGTGATCACTTTAGAGATCCAGATTCACTTAACAACCACGTTCCTAACTTAACAACTGCAGTGATTCACGAAACGACTGTGGCAAGAAAGCTCGTAAAATGGAGCAAAACTCCCTGAACAACTGTCTCATTTAGCAACAGAAATTTGGGACTCAATTGTTCTCGTAAGTCGAGGCCTGTAAGTATAACTCTTACCTGATGTTTCTTGAGAAACAGGCATGCATTTTCTAGGAAACAAACGTCCATGCGGTTGGGGGAAAAAAATCGCCACACCTATAGCAATTCTGCTCATTTAAGCTGACCATTGGCTCCATCCTGGCTGAAAATTCTGGGATGTCTCATTTCAACACGTCTAAAAAGACATTGCCGGAGCGAGTCCTTCATTTGTCCAAACGTCTCAGCGACTTTGCGGAGAGAAAATACAGATTTAAATATGGAGCTTAGCCTAACATAAATATTTTCAAAAGCACTATGCGTGTATTAAAAACAACATGTTCGGGTTAATGTAGCGATGGATTTATGGATAAAAACGGGTGGAAATAACTTGGACGGGGAATTGATTTTTCTGTCTCAAGGCCTCAATCATGACTAATTTTTGGTGGTAGAAAAAACGCTGGTGGATTTAGGAGGTGGGTTGGCTTGCAAGGCAAACATTTAAAAAAAAAAAAATCCTGAACAGCTACCTTGTTGGAGCGCCTAGATTTTTTTTTTTTTTTAAAGAATCTGCAAGCAGATGAGCAGAGTGCTGTTCAAAAGCTGCTCAGTCAAAATTCCCTTTTCAGGTTCATAAACAAGCTTTCCCTTCTTATGCCTTGGTTCTGCATCCACTGCAATCTGTTGCCAGCCCTAATTGAATAAGCCTAATTGATAACAGGTGGGCCCTGTAGAAGTTTAAAGTCTGATCTTCTTTGTCCTCCAGAAATGAGATAGCAAGAGTTCGAATCCTGGGAGAGACAAGGCCTTACTAATTATCTGCAATTGTGTGTGGATTGCCGTGTGCTAATGTGTAAACAAAATAAAACATCTCTTTTCTCCTCCTCTTCGAAATAATAGAATTAGGGCTGTTACCGTCCATCTTTCAGGAATCTTCTCTGATAGAGGTTCAAAATGGGCATGATTCCTTGAAGATCAGAGACATGTCTACTTTGCAACTATCCCTAGGCAGGGGTTCTCAACCTTGGCAACTTTAAGACTTGTGGACTTCAACTCCCAGAATTCCTCAGCCAGCTTTGCTGGCTGAGGAATTCTGGGAGTTGAAGTCCACAAGTCTTAAAGTTGCCAAGGCTGAGAACCCCTGCTAGAGATATATAAATCTTTCATACAAAGAAGAACACTGAATTAAATGGAATTGAATGGATGCTATTGAAACCACAATGTTTAGTACTATAGAATAAAAGAGACATCAGAATCCCTCTAGGATCATCTAATGAAATGTGGTTCCAAGGATTTCAATTCCCTGCTCAAGCAGGAGACCTTATACCATTTTAGCAAGTCACTGTCCACTCTTTTCTTGAAATCCTCCAATAATGGAGCACCCACAACCTCTGAAGGCAAGCCATTCCACTGGTTAATTGTCCTCACTGTTAGGAAGCTTCTCCTCAATTATAGGTTGCTTCTCTCCTTGATTAGTTCCCATTCATTGTTTCTTGTCTTGCCTTCTGGTGCTTTGAAAAATATGTTAACCTCCTCTTCTTTGTGGCAGCCCTTCAAATACTGGAATGCTGCTATCATGTCACCCTTTAGTCCATCTTTTATCTAGACTAGCCATAACCAAATCCTGCCATCATTCTTCATATGTTTTAGTCTCCAGGCCTTTAATCATCTTAGTTGCTCTTCTCTGTACTTTTCCCAAAGTCTCAATGTTTCTTTTGTAACGTGGTGACCAAACCTGGATCAGCAAGAAGAAGGTAATTCTATGCATTGTGCGTTGTGTACTGGTACATTGCGATAACTACTGAATTAGCCTTATGCCTCTGGAATTCTGTCCCCTGTTGAGAAACAGCCATTTTAAGCAGTGATTCCACTCTTATCATGTTGTTCCTTTTACACTGTGTTTCAACGGTGTCCTATTCTGCACTAGGTTCACCAAGGATCCCAGAAGAGATTGGAAAACATTTGTCCATTTGAATTGGTATAGGGTTTCATGCATGAGCAGGGGGGTGGACAAGAAGACCTCCAAGGTCCCTTCCAACTCTATTATTCTGTTAAACAGATCACCATTCCCATGCGTACGATATTTCAGGTCAGTTGTGGCTGAATATTAAAGGAAAACCAGAATTGTTGGAAGAGCAATAAATGATTGGTCCCAAATCCAACTGTTGTCTTCTCTCTAGCTGTCCTCTCTATAAGGCAGCTACTGGAGGAAGCATGGAATGAGATCTTGGTTCCTCCCCAGGTAGTCCTTGTCTTACAACCATTCATTTAGAGTCCATTTGAAGTTACAACAACACTGAAGAAAGTGATGTATGACCGGCCCACACCCTTACGATCATTGCAGCATCCCCATGATCAAAATTCAAATGCTTGGATATCATTTATTTATTTATTTATGAGACTTATATACCGCTTTAAGTGCAAGCACTCTCTAAGCGGTGTACACCAGTAAGCAATGTATATATATATTTACATTGCCCCCAATAATCTGGGTCCTCATTTTACCTACCTCGGAAGGATGGAAGGCTGAGTCAACCTTGAGTCGGTGAGATTTGAACTGCTGACCTGCTGAATACAGTCAGCTAAAGTGGCCTGCAGTACTGCACTCTAACTGCTGCGCCACCTCGGCTCATCATGTATTTATGATGGTTGCAATATCCTGGGGTGATGTGATGATCATTTGGGACCTTCCCAGCTGGCTTCTGACAAGCGAAGCTGGATTTGCTTAATGACCATGTTAGTCACTTAACAGTGATTTGCTTAACAACCTTGATCAAAAAAGGTTGATCTCACTTAACCCCTGCCTTGCTTAGCACAAATCCCGATCCCAATTATGGCTGTAAATCAAGGATGACCTGTAAGACAAAAAAATACATACTATGCCCAATGTGTGCATACGTTCTCACCTCCCAATCCCCACACCACCACATGTCCATGTCTCCTATGCTAGCCCCCATGAGTAATGGTTAGAGTGATGACAGTTGTAATGCAAACATCACTACAAGGCCCACTGGCCTATTCCAGAGAAAATACACACATGGATATGTGTGAGTGAAGACTTCTTGAAGGTTCCCGTGATGGAATTCTTCAAATATTTGCTAGGAGCTGAGATGAATATTTCCTGGATGTTTTTTGGGGAGTGGGTGGGTGTTGGGATGAGATGGAAGGCATAGATAATGAACGGGAATGCTCCATATCCAAAGAACAAAACACGAACCCTCCGGAAAGCACCATGTTTTACATGTTGCTGGATTATTCAGCAATTAGAGAGGAGATTTTGAAAAAGACTCCCGCATATTGCCATATCTATGAGGAAAAAAAAGGCCGTTGTGAGAAGCTGGAAGGCATACAGCTGTGGACAGCTGTGGGGCTGGTATTGAAACAAAATCTGGCAGGCAGATGGGGAGGAGGCCCAGGAAGGGTGTTCTCTCAAGAAACAAAGTACAGTTTTGCTTCTGTCTTCGCCAGTACAATCACCTTCTTCAAATGCTTTAAGGAACAAAAAGAAGCTTAAATCTAAAAGAGTCAGAAAACTGGACGAGTCGCCTTCTCCCCTCTTTAAAGCCCTCCTCGCTTTTAAGGGAACAAGGAAAGGATTTCTCTCGCTGACCTCTTTGTCCAGGCAAGCTTCCAGAATATTCCGGCCATTCTTTTGATTTATTATCCTTCCCTGAATAATATATTCTAAGGCCATCTCTTGCAGGACACTGAAGGAAAATCCTTGTTCCACATGTCTCGTTTCCCCCCTAAAACTGGAGCCCTCCTCCTGCTCGCACTTTTTATTTTTAAATTTAGAAATCTATTTATATCAACCTTGCCAGGGCTCTGAGCTGAACACTTAAATTAAAAGTATGAGCGGAGCTCTCAAAATAAAACTTACTAATATTTCATGGCTGTCATCTCTCCCTCTCTATATTTATATAGATCTACCTTCATCTCGCACATATCTCACATGGCGCCACCTCGTTGGGGTGATAGAAATACCTTCAACTCTGATTCAACTCCTCCAATTGCTGAAGGGATTTTGAGACAGGGAAATTGTCTCTGAGGTCAGTTGAAAAGGAGAGGCTTTCGTTAAAGATCAAAGCCAGTTGAGAAGAAGGAGGTCTGGAATCAGAAGGGGGTCTTCTAGGCATCCTGATATCTGAGGAAACCTTTTTTTTTTTTTTCAGAAACACTGAGGTTACTGGAGCAAAATGATAGCAGCACCTGGAATGCAATGATCAATGGAGGTAACAGAATAACAGAGTTGGAAGGGACTTTGCCAGTCTTCTAGTCCAATTTTCTGCTCATGCAGGAGATCCTATACCATTCCAGACAAATGGCTGTCCAATCACTTCTTAAAAACCTCCATTGTCGAGCACCCACAGCTTCTGGAGGCAAGCCGTTTCACTGGTTCATTGTTCTCACTGTCAGGAAATTTCTCCTTAGTTCTAGATTGCTTCTCTCCTTGATTAATTTCCATCCATTGCTTCTTCTCCTGTGCTTAGGTGCTCTGGAGAATAGGTTGACCTCCTCTTCTTTATTTATTTATTTACAAATATTTATATGCTGCCCAATCCCAAAGGACTCAGGGCGGCGTACAAAGTTAAAACAGTCATAAAACAATAAAATAATACAGTCATACCGCGAGTCCGATCATATCCCGGTCCCCCGGGGACATCAGCCCCAGGCCTGCCGGAACAGGAGAGTTTTAATGGCTTTCTTAAAGGCCGGCAGGGTGGGAGTAGTTCGAACCTCGGGGGGAAGTTGATTCCACCAGGTCGGAGCCACCACAGAAAAGGCCTTTCCCCGGGGCCCCGCCAGCCGACATTGTCTGGCCGACGGGACCTGAAGGAGGCCCAATCTATGGGACCTCACCGGTCTCTGGGAGCTGTGCGGCAGAATGCAGTCCTGTAAGTAACCTGGCCCTATGCCATGAAGGGCTTTGAAGGTGATAACCAACACCTTGAATTGCGTCCGGAGACCCACAGGAAGCCAGTGCAGCTCACGGAGGATAGGTGACACGTGGGCGTACCTTGGCGCGCCCACAATCGCTCTCGCGGCTGCGTTCTGAACCATCTGCAGCCTCCGAACGCCCTTCAAGGGTAGCCCCATGTAGAGCGCGTTACAGTAATCCAGTCTTGAGGTGACAAGGGCATGAGTGACTGTGAGTAAAGCCTCCCGGTCCAAATAAGGCCGCAACTGGTGCACTAGGCGAACCTGTGCAAAGGTCCCCCTGGCCACAGCCGATAGATGTTGTTCCAAATTTAGCTGTGAGTCCAGGAGGACACCCAAGTTGCATGCCTGCACTGAGGGAGGTAAATTTGCCCCCCCCCAGGACTAAAGATGGACCATCCAGTTGGCCTTTGGGAGGCAAGACCCAGAGCCACTCGGTCTTGTCAGGGTTGAGTCTAAGCCTGTTCACCCCCATCCAGACCCTCACATCTTCCAGGCACCGGCACATCACGTCGACTGCTTCACTGAAAGGACACGGGGTGGAGATATACAATTGGGTATCATCCGCGTACTGATGATACCTCACCCCGTGTCGCCGAATGATCTCACCCAGCGGTTTCATGTAGATGTTAAAAAGGAGGGGGGACAGGACCGAGCCCTGAGGCACCCCATAATCGAGGCGCCTAGGAGTCGATCTCTGTCCGCCCGCCAACACCGACTGCGACCTGTCAGAGAGGTAGGAGGAGAACCACCACAATACGGTGCCGCCCACCCCCACCTCTCCGAGACGACGCAGAAGGATACCATGGTCGATGGTATCGAAAGCCGCTGAGAGGTCAAGAAGCACCAGGATAGAGGAATAACCCCTATCCCGGGCTCGCCAGAGGTTATCGATCAGTGCGACCAAAGCAGTCTCAGTGCTGTAGCCGGGCCTGAAACCAGATTGAAAAGGGTCCAGATAATTGGTTTCATCCAAGGATCGTAAGAGTTGAGACGCCACCACCTTCTGTACAACCTTCCCCACAAAGGGGAGGTTGGAGACGGGACGAAAGTTCTTCAAAACAGCTGGGTCCAGGGAAGGCTTCTTGAGGAGGGGCCTCACCACCGCTTCCTTTAAAGGTTATAACAGCCCTTTAGATATTAGAAGACTGCTATCATGTCACCCTTAGTCCTTCTTTTCACTAGACTACACATACATAATTCCTGCAACTGTTCTTCGTATGTTTTAGCGTCCAACCCCCTAATCATCTTTGTTGCTCTTCTCTGAAGTCTTTCGAGCATCTCAACATCTTGTTTATATTGTGGTGACCAAAATGAGATGCATGTCATAACTTTGTGAGACACTGAGACAACTCAAACAGCTAAAGCTATTTATGAACTGCAAGATTTATTACAGATTTAAATAATGCTTAATTGGTGAACAGGACTGATAACAAGTTTGTGAAGAACATCATCAGAACATCACCATGAATTAATCTCTAGCAGAGGTTCCCTCTAATGGATCTGGTGAATTAAGTTGTCCCCCTGCTAGGATATGTTTTGGGACTGAAAGTACAATCTCTTTCTAAAAGGAGGGACCTTTTCCTTGTTCACTTGTGTTAGTTGCATCATTTATGCTTCTGTACAGCCACACTGAAGTTGATCATAAATAAATGAGTTTCATGTACACTAGGTGACACCTAAAGGGCTCTAGAATAGGGAATATTCAATATGAAATTAATTCACCCATTTCTTTCCTTCAGAGCTTCAAGATGACACCTTCGCCAAGGTTTCAAAATGCCTAGCTGTATTTAAACTGGCCAAATAATTCATGAAAGTGGAAAGGCTTAGAGACCCCGACATCGTGGGGTTGTAATATTGCCATATCTCTTTCAACAAACTTTAGATTCCATAGAAACCTCAGGAAATGCATTGGACAAACTATAAAAGAGGACAAAACGGAAGTCAATCGAAAATAATTTACTCGTGAAACAACGGGCAAAAGTAAGCAAAGGAATTTAGGAAGCCATCCTCTTTTGGTACGGCACGGAAAGGGTTTAAGTCTGGAAATTAATTTACTTGTCCTTTGTGCTCAGAGGCCCAGCGCTTTCATCTTTGTACAGAACATCCTGGAAAGCTAGCTTAAAGCATGTTTAACATTTTGTTTGCTAGTAAAACAACACAATTGAGCCTCTGTTAATACATTGTTTTAAGTAGAACCTCAGGGGAATTGGTCCAAGCTATCCATAAAAGTATTGTATCCCTTTAATTCCCCCTCCCCTCTTTTCTCTCTCTCTCTCTCCCTCTCTCTCTGAAAGGAGCTTGTTTAAAAATGTACTTTTTTTATTGGTAGCCGGGTTTCTGAAAACAAAGATCAATAGCACAAAGTTTGGTGTAACCCCCCCCCCCAAATGTAGAAATGCTGGAGGGTAGAATCTAAAATCCGTGTCTTTCACGTAGCTTGGATAAAGTAGACGAAATAACTTTTTTTTCCATGTACATCTAGGGCTTCTTCACCCAAGGCCTGATTTGATCCCTTAATCCAGCTCCCACAGACGGTTTCCTCAACACACCACAAGCACTCATCAACACAAAACCCCAACATTTTAGTCTCCCTCTGCTGTGACCACCTCAAGTTACCTCAGAAAAAAGGCACCCATTTAGCAGCAAAGTGGCTTCGCTTTTTAGAAGCCATTTTTGTCGCCCAGACCAAGATACAAGCTCGCTTCAAATTGGAATCTCTCTTCCCCACAATACACCCACAATACACAATACAGGCGGTCCTCAACATATAGCCGCCACTGAGCCCCAAATGTCTGCTATGTTAAGTGAGACATTTGTCAAGTGAATTTTGCCCCAGCTTTACAACTTTTTTGCCATCGTTATTAAGTGAATCATTGCAGTTGATAAATCAGTAACACAGTTGTTAAGTGAATCTGGCTTCTCCATTGGCTTGGCTTGTCAGAAGATCACAAAAGGGGATCCCATGACCCTGGGACACAGGTCACAAATATGAACCAGTTGCCAAGCATCTGAATTCTGATCACGGAGATGCTACAGAGGTTGTCAGTGGGAAAAATGGTCGTAAGTCACTTTTTTCAGTCCCTTGTAATTTTGAACGGTCACTAAATGAACTGTTATAAGTCAAGGACTTCCTGTATCCATGGTGTGTTTCCACAGTGTCTTGGGAAGAAGGCTTAGACTGCCCTTGTGTAAAAAATTCAGCCATGAAATGAAAACATGGACCTGCTCTTTGAAAAGCTTTCTCTTCTCTTAACCAAATTCATTGCCCAGGTGAGTCTCAGATAAAATCTCTTCTCTTCTCCCTATTAGAGGTGGCCAAGATCCAGAAAAGCACTCAAAAAAACCGAATGTGTGTCGGTCCCCATTAATTTTTATGGGACTCCACATGGCCTTGAGTGCTTTTGCACTTGAGAGATGATGGCCCTTCTGCCCTCGTGATTTCATTCCTTTGGAATTTTTTTTGTTTTTTTGTTTTTTTGCAAACCCAACCAAAGGAGGAGGGAAAAAGAAAAAAGAGGAATTCAAGTCTCGGCTTGCAGTTAAAAATAAATCAAGAATGCTGCAAGCCCATAGCCAGAGATCTGGCTGTTTTCTCCTGCTGGACACCTGGCTGTAAGAACAGGAGCTCAGTTCCTGCTCAGTTGCCTGTGGTGGGTTTAGCAGACCAGCTTATTGTTGCTGGAGCTGCCAGCTACATTTTGTTTGCTCATTGCTTTATTTATTAAATTGATATGCCTCCCATTCCACTATCAAGCGACTCTCAGTGGCTTGCAACAAGGTAAAAACAAGAATAAAAAAAAAACAGAGTGGATAAAATGTTCACATTAAAATTCACACACACACACAAAAAACAACTAAGGAAGGAACCAGTATAGGTAGTCATTGAATTACGACCACAATGGAGCCTAACATTTTTGTTGCTAAGTGGAAACCTTTATTAAGTGAGTTTGCCCCAGTTTACGACTTTTCTTTACACAGTTGTTGAATGGATCAATGCCTGGCTGTTAAGTGAATTTGGCTTCCCCAGTGGTGTCAGAAGGTCGCAAAAGGGGATCATCCGAGCCCAGGATACTGTCACCGTCATAAATATGAACCACTTGCCAAGCATCTGGATTTTGATCACTTGACCGTGGGGGACGTTGCAACGGTTGTGTGAAAAACGATCATAAGTCACTTTTTTCAGCTCCGTTGTAATTTGGAATGGTTACTAAGTGAACTGTTGTAAGTCAAGGACTACCTGTATACAACAGGAAGAGGTGGAGTGCCTTTTTCTGACAGGCTGTGGAGGTAACTTGAGGTGGTCACAGCAGGGGAAAACTAAAATATTGAGTTTTTGGGTCTATGAGTGCTTGTGGTGTGTTGAGGAAACCGTCTGTGGGAGGTGGATTAAGGGATCAAACCAGGCCTTGGGTGAAGAAGCCCTAGATGTACATGGGAAAAAGGTTATTTCTTCTACTTTATCCAGACTATGTGACAGACACTGATTTTGGATTCTACCCTCCAGCATTTCTACATTTGGGGGGGGGGGGGGCTTACATTAAACTTTGTGCTATTGATCTTTGTTTTCAGAAACCCGGCTACCAATAAAAAGAAAATCCACTAACCACCTCCAGTGTAATACGCCCCCCCCCCCAATCCTGGTCCCAGGCCAATTAGAAGTCAGGTTTTGAGGCTCTTTTCAAAGGCGGGAGGGGTAGATCTCACTTTGGGAGGCATGAGGTTCCAGATGGTGGGAGCCATAGCAGAAAAGACCCTTCTTCTGGATCCCGCCGACTGGAATTCCTCGATGAATGGGGTCTGCTCCTTCTTCCAGCACAAGCGGGGAGGGGGCAATCCCATTGGGGTGTGACAGTAGCTTGGACCCATGCCACTAACCGTTTTAAAGATAATAACTGTCAGCCGCAAGCAATCAGAGCCCTTAGGGCAGTGGTTCTCAACCTGTGGGTCGGGACCCCATTTGGGGTCGAACGACCATTTCACGGGGGTCGCCAAACAAGGCTGTCCGCCATTTTTCCCCCCTTTTCTTTGGCCACGTCCCTGGTACCCGGTGATGTATAAGTGGTTGGGGGGTCACCACAACATGGGGAACTGTATTATGGGGTCGCGGCATTAGAAAGATTGAGAACCACTGCCTTAGGGAATAGCTTAAGCCAGCAACTTTATTGATATCTACCTATATTACAAGAATCTCCCCAGACTGCTCACCCTCCCCTGGGAACAAGCAGATAAGGTCTCATGGGGAGGGACAAGCTTATGCGTCTTGGGGCTGCACAAGGACTCAACACTGTGACCAGATCCAAAGGTAACCAGTTGCCAAGTGCCCAAGAAGCATTCACATGGGTGGGTGGGGGGCAGCATGACCATTATGGCTGGTGAGTTGCTTTACAGGCCATAAAGCATCCGTTTCCATCATAAATGCAAACAGTCATTGAATGACCGGTCATAAATCAAGGACATATCTGTATCTGCCAGGCATGAGTGTGAAGCTTTGATTTTAAGCTGGCTGCTCTCTTCCCAGCTCTGCACTCGACTAAAGTACAATTTACTGTTGTTGTTTTTCCTCTATCAAAATGCCTTGGTAAGGTGATACCTGGAATACTGCATCCAGTTTTGGTCACCACGATGTAAAAAAGATGTTGAGACTCTAGAAAGAGTACAGAGAAGAGCAACAAAGATGATTAGGGGACTGGAGGTTAAAACATATAAGGAACGGTTGCTGGAATTGGGTATGTCTAGTTTAATGAAGAGAAGGACGAGGGGGGGGGGCATGATAGTAATGTTCCAGTATCTCAGGGGCTGCCCCAAAGAAGAGGGAGTCATCCTATTCTCCAAAGCACCTGAGGGCAGGACAAGAAGCAACAGATGGAAACTAATCAAAGAGAGAAGCAACCTAGAACTAAGGAGAAACTTCCTGACAATTAGAACAATTAATCAGTGGAACAACCTGCCATCAGAAGCTATAGATGCTCCAACACTGGAAGTTTTTGAGAAGAGACTGGACAGCGATTTGTCTGAAATGGAATAGAGTTTCCTGTCTGAGCAGGGGGTTGGACTAATTATTATTATTATTATGGATCATCGCACAGTCAGCCAAATGTTCAGACTGGATTTGGCATTTTGTCTACCTATCGAGTCCTTACCCAGGACCTGGGATAGGCAGATGTGGACGTTTGATGGTATTACAGGTATCGTCGCAGGATGGAAGCAGTTCCTAGTAAGGCCGCCTTTTGCAATTGACTAATAGCGAATTTGTCAATGCCAATGGTGTTCAGGTGGTGCTCCAGTTGTTTTGGGATTGCACCCAAGGAGCCTATGACTATTGGTACTACCCTTGCTTGCTTTTGCCACAGTCTTTCTATTTCTATTTGTAGGTCTTTGTATTTTGTTATCTTCTCCAGTTCTTTCTCTTCTATTCTGCTATCTCCAGGCACTGCCACGTCCACTATCCAGACTTTTTTGTCTTTCTTATCGACAATTGTTAAGTCTGGGGTGTTATGTTGCAGGTGCTTGTCTGTTTGAATTCTGAAGTCCCAGAGCAGTTTAATTTTATCATTTTCTATGACTTTCTCTATTTTATGATCCCACCAGTTTTTGCTTACAAGCAAATGTTGTTGTTGTTGTTGTTATTATTATTATTATTATTGTGTTCCGTTCATAATGGCCATTAGGCCTGGCTGGCTTTTTCTGCCTCTATCAATATCTGCCTGTCTCCCCTTTTTACAAGCTGAGAGAAGCAATGTGCATTTCTGCACCACATCCCTTGCTTCCTGCTTCAGTAAATGAGGCATACCAGAGATAATATCGTTACTAATTGTGTTAGGCAGTGCTGGGTGGCAGCCAATGTCTGTTACCCTCGCTGGATACCATTTAGGTTTGATGTATGGTTTCCTAGAAAGTTAAAACCAAAACACTTGCTGGCTAGAAAGAAAACCCAAAGTATTTTTGGTTCCGGCTCGGTTTCAGAGGCCTAATTCATCCAAGCCAAATGAACAATTCCGGAAATAAAATATGGTTTCAAACAAGCAGGTTGGCTGGATCAGGTGACCTCTTGGTGTCCGCTTTGGAAGCAGAAGAATGTGATTCTTCTCTGTGTATTGTCTGCTAAAGTTAGGGAGGAAACAGCAGAGCAATTAGATCTGGGGCAGAGATAGGGCTGTGGCTGGAATGCAAACAGGGGGACAAGGGACAGATCTCCGCAGCGGTAGCAATTAATTGAGAATTGCAAACCCAAATATTGGAAGACTGCAATCCTGTTTTAATTTTAAAATGAAAATTAGAACACGATCACAGCCTTCCAATATTTGAGGGGCTGTCGCAGAGAAGAAGGGGGTCAGCCTATTCTCTAAAACACCTGAAGGACGGACAAAAAGCAGAGCAACCCACTTGCCTTTGGATCTGCAATTACTGAGTTGAAAATGTATTATTACAGGTAGTAGTAGTAGTAGTAGTAGTAATACTAATACTAACAATAATAATAATAATACGCTGATTAATATCTCTGTACCAGGAGATGCCAGAGTCGAAGAAAAAGAACTGGAAAAAAATATGAAATATCGTCACCTGGCCATCGAAACTGCGCGATTATGGATGAAACGTGTAACAGTGATACCCATTGTCATCGGGGCACTGGGAACTACCGTATTTTCCGGTGTATAAGATGACTTTCTAAAGCATTCAAATCGGCGCCGAAGTCGGAGGGTCGTCTTATACGCCGAGTCGTCTTATACGCCGGAAATTACAGTAGTTTCCAGCGTATGACTTTCTAGGCATGCAACTCGGCGCCGAAGTCGGGGGTTGTCTTATACACCGAGTCGTTCTATACGCCGGAAAATACAGCATGTCCAAAAACTTTGCAAAATACATCAAGAAACTGCAGCTTCCTGCAATAACTCCAGCAATGTTACAAAAAACTACCCTATTCGGAACATCTTATATTTTAAGAAGGTACCTGGTTGACACCTAGGTTGCCGGTAGCAACCCATGTCAACCATCTGCACCAGCCAATTTGAATGTTCAGTTGACTGAGGTTCATGTTTAATGAATAAAAGATAATAATAATAATAATAATAATAATAATAATAATAATAATAATAATAATAAAAGTTGGAAGGGACCTTGGAGGTCCTCTAGTCCAACCCTCTGCTCAGGCAGGAAACCCTATACCAGTGGTTCTCAACCTGTGGGTCGGGACCCCATTTGGGGTCGAATGACCATTTCACGGGGGTTGCCAAACAACACAGTCCGCCATTTTTTCCCCCTTTTCCTTAGCTGTGCTACTCCCTTTTATTCTATTGGCTTTTGAAAGACAATAGAATAGACTCTCTTGAATAGAGTCTAATTCTATTGGCTTTCAAAAGCCAATAGGAATTGTCCAGGCTGTCTCTGCCCTGCTGAGCCCGCCAAAAGTCCCATTCTGCAAACGGTGCTGCACCGGTTGAGTAGTCCTCGACTTAGGACTGGTTGAGTAGTCCTCGACTTACAACCGGTTGGGGGTCCTACTATTAAAAAGGTTGAGAACCACTGCCCTATACCATTTCAGACAAATGGCTGTCCAGTCTCTTCTTAAAAACCTCCAGGGATGGAGCACTCACAGCTTCAGCTAAATAAATTGCAAATGGTATAGTGTTGGACTTGAAGACCTTTAAGGCCTCTTCCAACTCTGTTATTCTGTAATCCAAATGTCTGCCAGCATTTGTTAAAGCTTCATTGATTTCTATAGCAAGCAGAACCTCTTTTGAAGTTTTCACTGCTGTGTTTTTTTTTTTCTCCTGGAAGATAGAGTGATTAGTTTCATGCCTAAAGTGGGATTAGAACTCATGGAGACTGGGTGTTTAGCCCGGTGTCTTCACCACTACACCAAACTGGCTCTGTATATGTTTGTAAAAACAGGATTCTTATTTATAGCTTACATGGCTTCAACAGTGGTACATATATTGCATTCGCTGTCAGCTAAGAAGCAAGAGAGAGTTTTTAGAAGTTGGATGGAGGCATGGGTGGCTGGGAAGGAAAGCTCACTAGATCATTTCTCAGGGCCTTTGATCCCCAAAGGGACCCAAGTATCAATTAAGATTGTTTTCAGTCTGAATGATGGCTCAGGATCAGTCCCCGAGCCCCTGTCAGGCCCACTTGTCTGAATTCCTGCTTGCTTTAATTTTATTTACCATGTTTTGTAGAATTCAGGGAAGAGGATAAGTTAACTTCTGTGGCCTCCCTGCTCAGTTAATCTTCGGTCTATCAAAAGAATTATGAAATCTTTTAAGATCAAATGTTCAGACACTTCACAAAGGTTGTCACAGTGAATTCATTTGTCAGTCTTTCATCTCGCTTTCCCCCACTGTGCCAAAATAATGTCAGCGAGTTTTTCAATTTCTTTCTCTTTGCCCTCTTTCCCGGGGACTTTTCGAGCTTATAAAAGTAGCCATGGACAAAGGACGTTGCATATTCTGGTCCAGGAGCTTAATTTTGACTTTCTAGCATGAGTTTGTTTCAGAGCTGTTCATTTTACCTGCCTCTGGTAAAAAGCCCAGAAAATCTCAAGACAGGTGTTCAATGTTCATTTCTGCATCTGCTCAATACAACCTTATGAATAATATTTAACAAATGTGGCCGATAACTTGGTAAGTGTCTAGGAAAGAAAGGGGATGTTACTGTTATTGTTGACTGTGCTATTATTTTCCTATGTCATTCTTCACCCAAGAGATATAGAAGATGTATCCAAACATTCTTTTATTTTTAATAATACGTTCATATATGTGTGTTTGTGTGTGTTTCAGGAGCAGCCCATCCTCCCAGTGGCAGTAGACACTGTGTTAAAAACCAAACAATAATCAATGACAAAATAATGGTGCCTGAGACTCAAAAGAATTAAAGACAGGACAAGTTAAAACCAACTATACTGACATTTCAAGACTGGACTAACCAAATCATAGGGACGAGAAAGGACAAGGATTTCAGCTGACACATGTAGGAAGTGTTTATCAGGACTAGTCTTGGCATGAGAAGTAGGTGAAAATCAGATTATGCAAACGGGTATATCTGCCCATTCGGATTCTTTTGACCTAGAATATTATGGAGAGAGTACTAAAGAAATGCACTGTCCCAAAATTCATTCTCAAAGATCTTGAAGCTGGAAATAATTAATTTCTTCCCAGCATCAGATTTCCTAAGGCTGAATGTGGTTTGTTTGTTTTGGGGGGGATTTTTTTGCACCAGAGATTAAATATGTCTAGCTGTCTCATGGGGTGGCACCAAACTCAAGTGGAAGGTGATGAAACCCTAATTGTCCACCCTGTGAAGTTGGGCGTTTTGGAAACAGGAAATCAGAGCCATGGATTCGTTCTTCACATAAGAACATAAGACCCTTGAGACTGAATTGGGTTGTGGAACCGGCAACCAAGTGTTGAGAGCTATGTATGTATGTAGTCCAATTTTCTGTGTCATATAGTGGCCATCCAGGAGCATTTGAGATGTTCACAAGCAATAACAGGAGGGGAAATTACCATCTTTAATGGTGGCTCCATTGCAGTTGTCCTGAAGGTGCTTTTTCCAAAAGGCAACTGGACTTTTTTCCCCTTGTTTTTTTATTTGAAAACATTTCACTTCTCATCGAAGCTTCTTCAGTTCTGAGAAGGAGGAGGAGGAGGAGGAGGAGGAGAAGGAGAAAAGAAGAAGGAGAAAGAGGGAGAAGGAGGAGGAAGAGGAGGAGGAGGAGGAGGAGGAGGAGGAGGAGAAGGAGAAGAAGGAGAAGGAGAAGGAGAAGGAGAAGGAGAAGGAGAAGGAGAAGAAGAAGAAGAAGAAGAAGAAGAAGAAGAAGAAGAAGAAGAAGAAGAAGAAGAAGAAGAAGAAGAAGAAGAAGAAGAAGAAGAAGAAGGAAGAAGAAGAAGAAGAAGAAGAAGAAGAAGAAGAAGAAGAAGAAGAAGAAGAAGAAGAAGAAGAAGAAGAAGAAGAAGAAGAAGAAGAAGAAGAAGAAGAAGAAGAAAGTCCAGTTGCCTTTTGGAAAAAAAGCACCTTCAGGACAACTGTGACCTGGATGATGGAGAATCTCCATAGACACCCGATTGCAATTGATGTTTCAGGCCTTTCGTCTGTGATTCAGGAGCAGCTTAACAGCCATCTCTACTATATTTGACGCTTCATGAAATTTCCTACCTGCTATGAGATCAGCCACCATCTCATAGTTGGTGGATAGAAATTCCACACCTGAAAAGTCCCTTTTAATGTGAATCTCCTGAACTTCCCCATGTCCTGTTCTATTTTTCAGGGGAATGACCTAGAAGAGAGAGATAACGGAGTCCATGTTCTCTACCATGCATGAGTCCATAAGCCTCTATTGTGTCTCCCGTTCCAAAGTGAAAGACTCACAACTGCTTAGTGTTCCTCAGATGGGGCCACTCTATCTCTCCTAATCATGTTGATGTCTTTGGTTTCTCGATTATAGCAATGGTTCTTTAGCCTCATGACACAAAACCCAGAATGGCTGTTAGGTTTCCCAATGCCTGATTGCATTTTTCTGGTTGCTGCTGGCTCTCCAGTCTACATCATGCCCTCAAGCCATAGGACCCGTTTCCCATGACCCCTGGAAACCTTCTTCTATATATGAGCCATGTTAGCTCTGCTAATAAAGAACATTGCCTTGATCAGCGCAAATGGAAATTTCTGTGTGTATGCACTAATCATGAGAAGCTTCGGTTATGTTAACTCCTGTGCCTAATTAGGTGCACTTGTTAATTTGATTCAATGTATACCTTTCAAATTAGATTGCCATTTAATGGATGATTTACTTACCCAATTTATAATTTTAGTCAAGTCCAAGGGGCTACAGTCTGCCCTGTTTCTGCCACGCTGCCTCCATTTCAAGTCTCAATTAGGAGTTTTATCAGGAACAATCATATATTTTGCACATAACCTTTTCCAAAATTTTCCAAAAGTTATCTGCATTTAGAACTGCACAGGGTTGCCGTGTGCTCAGTTTTTAATGGAGTTATAATGGACAACAGTAACCTATTCAAAGCATGCCTGGGTGGTATTCTCTCCCATCCTTTCCCCCTTATCCTCTCTGCCATATGTTATGTATAATTAGATGGTGCTCCACATCCTATTTTTTAGGAGAACATGGCAGCCTTTAGGAACCTTTGTAAGTTTGTTGAATCAGACTGAATGGGCCCTTCGTTAATCTTACTATCCAAATCTGTGCACAGGCTGAAGCTATCCCCAGGCTGCCTCTGACCACCCAGGATGGGGGTCTCCATAATTCTTCCAACAATGTTACCACCAAAATCTGATAACCACCTCATTCTTCACAGAGGCTTAAAGAGGATAACATTGGGTTTCATCTTAGTAAATACAATTAAATATATTTAGCGGATTTTGTTTTCCTTTTTTCTTT
The DNA here is from genome assembly GCF_016545835.1 of Crotalus tigris. NCBI lineage: Eukaryota > Metazoa > Chordata > Lepidosauria > Squamata > Viperidae > Crotalus > Crotalus tigris. The sequence continues at coordinate 87,132 of NW_024097641.1, forward strand.
TCCTGGTCCATTCACATGTTTATCCTGGCTCTGCCTACATTTTGGAGGCCAGCCCCTGCTTACCAAAGAATGAATGTAGTCCTGGGCCTGAAAAAAAGACAAATTCACACATGCCACCATGGGCATCGTGGCTGGGGTGCAGCAACAATGCTGCAAAATGGTTCAATAGAGCATTGAATGCGCAGCAATAAATGAGGACAATGGCAGAAGGATTGCCGATTTCCTGGAGGGGGGGGGCATCTCATTGACTACAGCAGGAAAAGCAATTGATTTTATTCACCAGGTCTTTCTTTGAATGAAAAAAAGCGCTTCTTGATATGTTGGAAATGACACATAAAAACCCATCCTGATCTGTTTGACCATTCTCTGCCGACACTCGAGCAGAAGGTGACTATTGTGGTGTGGTTCCAAGGTGCAGCTGCTTAGAAGAACATGGTTTCAAAGGATCATTTTCTCAGATCTCCCATAGAATGAAGCACCCTGTGGGATCCTTGATGACCTCTAAGTTTGGTTGTTTTCTTGCAGACGTGTCATGACCCAACCAGGTAACATCAACAGTGTTAAATGAGAGTGGGGTTTGCTCTCTAGTTATATACAGTACTAGTGGCTTACCTTACCAGTGTTGGTGGGGGTGGTCTCGGTGGCTCCTTGATTAGGCTATTGATTAATGTTTGATTATTTGTCTGAGTTGCTAGTTCCTTGATTGGGGTATTTTGAAGCACCCGTTTCAAGTTCTTCATTGCACTAAAATTACTATAATCAGTGTCCCGATGCTTTTTTAAAAATAACTTTTAATAATGCAAGCGGGCAAAAATGTGCACAAATCTGACATTGTTTTGTTGCCACATTTTACAGCTTATCTATCCATGGAAGACGTCTGAGTCTATCATCCAACCCTCTTAAGCAACTTGACTCTGTGATAAGAACCAGCTGCAGCCATGCCCAACACCAACATCTTAAATGCAACAACAGGAGTAAAGTGTTCCTCTGCGCTAAGGCAGATTTCAGGGGGGATCTTGCAAGAGAGCACCGTTTGAGCCACCCAAGCATCACCTGATTTCACGTCAAAAGAATGTGAAACTTTTCAGAAAGAAAATGGAAACCAGTCCTCATAGGCTCAAGGCTGAGCCTTGATCTTTTCGAAAAAGCTGTTTTGAATTTTGAAGTTGTAATGGACTCTTTTTCTTCTCCCTCCTCTCTCTATCTCTCTTACACACACAAAGAAGAAGCAGTCAGAGCCTGTTACTTCTTTGGGTTTTGTTGTGAAAGGCTCACACAGTAAATTGAGGAGGAGGAGGAGGAGGAGGAGGAGGAGGAGGAGGAACTCTGAATGTATGTAGACAATTTGTTATAATTTTCTCTTAACCCATAGCCACCCCCCTCCATGGCAGAAGCAACACAATCAAATCACCCACTTGATTGACTCCCATCTCCATCGTGGTCCCCAGACCTGCTGACAAAACCATGTCTTGGGGGCCTTTTGGAAAAGCACCAAGGTAGAAGCCAATTGTACCTGGAGAGAAGGGGCCACCACCAAGAAGGTCCTTTTTCACGGTCCCACCAAATGGACATCTCTAATAGATGGGACCCACAATACCCCCTGCCTTCCTCTCCTGGTGGGCTGAGTGAAGCTGTAAAACTGTTATACAGAAGATAAATAAAATCTGTTGTCTTTCTTTCTAGAGTTAAGATGCCAGAAGATCAGAAGATTTCCACTGAAGGAAAAATAGTTAAAGCAAAGAAGAGTTTGATCATGAGGCCAATTATCTAGGAAGAGGGTGGTCTTCCTTTGGTTGTGTATGTGATCAAACCAGAGAAGAATGGTCCAGAGTGGGGCCATTTTCATTTGGTTTCAGGCACTGCATGGGGGGTTGGCCCTGAGATCCAAAATGATCCTTCCAGCTTTATGAAATCCAACTACAGAAGTGGGGTAGGGAAGAAGAGAAAAAATTCAAAGCTTGTACCCCCTTCAGAGAGTTGCGATCGGGACACAGCACATTCCATTGCACAATGACTCAGCATCCCACCGCTGATTTCTGCTTGCAAACATTCTGTATTTCTCATTAAAGTATGGGATTACGAAAGCAAATAATGACAAAGAGGAAAACAGTAGGAGACCAACCCCAGAAACAGAGCAAAACGGTTAATTTAATCTCTTTTCATTCCAGCATCTGCCTTTTCATATTATGATTGTGTTTTCCCAACCATGTCAGCAATGTGTCTGAGCTTCCTTCCATCGTCTGTCCTCCACACCGTGGCATCTACCCAGGCATTGTTGCGTTCTCACATAGAGCTCTGTGGCACCCACTTGTTACAACACACAATGAGGATTGTGTTCTTCCAGCATCTCAGCATTTCTCCATATTTGTTAGTGTGTGTGTTAGTGTGTGCAAGCAAACATTCCCTTTGGCCTAGTCCTTTTCCCTGGTAATGGCACTTTTGGGAAGGAGAGGCAGTTGGGGGTAGTGGTTAAGGTGCTGGTCTACAATAGCAATAGCGCTTAGACTTATATGCTATTTCTTAGTGTTTTACAGCCCTCTCTAAACAGTATACATAGTCAGCATCTTGCCCCCAACAATCTGGATCTTCATTTTACCGACCTCGGAAGGATGGAAGGCTGAGTCAACCTATCCTATCCTATCCTATCCTATCCTATCCTATCCTATCCTATCCTGGAATCCTACCATACCCTACCCTACCCTACCCTACCCTACCCTATCTTATCACAAGAAGCAATACTGTTTAGAAGTTGTTGTTGTTGGTGGTGCCATATCAAAAATCCTTGGAAGGCCCTTAGAAAATCTGCTCTTTGACAACATTTCCATCTATCAATTACAAAAGGCCACCCTGCTTGGATCCACACATATCCCACACCAATATATTATGACATCCTAGGTTCTTAGGAAGAACTCGATGCGTATGAAGGCCAGCACCAGCTAAAGAACTGGCAGCTGTGATTTCATGCTGTTATGCATACAAATAACTATAATGATTTCTGTGACTTCCCTCCATGTCAAGCGTTTCCTTGCCATATGATATTCCACAGATATGCCCAGCAAATCTTGGGCTCATCTGCAGAATTTTGTTGAAAGCTGATTTAAGCAATATTCATCAACTCACCTGGTATGATTTAGGAGATTGATTTGTTTTGACTTCATTCATTAAGGTTTCAAAGGTTTCGCCGATCAATTCATTCCTTAGTTTTGCATGCAAAGCAATATATTTCTGCAGAAAAAACACCTCGCATCAACAACAACTCAGCCATGGTTTGCAAAAGGGATTCTTTTTTATGTATGAGACACATAAAAAGAACTCTTGAAATCAGTGCTACTTTTAGTGCTGCACTTTAAGAAGAATTTATTTGGACTTCAGTAAGGCATTTGATAAAGTAGATCACAACCTACTACTTGACAAGATAGAAAAATGTGGGGTAGAAAGCACCACCACCAGATGGATCCTTAGCTGGCTGACTGGCCATACTCAGTGTGTGGTCCTCAATGGAACCGCATCTACATGGAGGGAAGTGTGTAGTGGGGTGCCCCAGGGCTCTGTTCTGGGCCCAGTGCTCTTCAACATCTATATCAACGATTTGGATGAGGGGGTAGATGGGGAACTCATCAAATTTGCAGACGACACCAAGCTGGCAGGAATAGCCAACACTCCAGAAGACAGGCTTAAGATACAGGAGGATCTGGACAGACTTGAATACTGGGCGCTATCTAACAAAATGAAATTCAGTGGTGAAAAAAGCAAGGTTCTACATTTAGGCAAGAAAAACCAAATGCACAGGTATAGTATAAGGGGTACCTTGCTCAATAGTAGTAACTGTGAGAGGGAGCTCGGAGTCCTAGTGACAATCACCTAAATATGAGCCAACAGTGTGCTGCAGCTGCCAAAAAGGCCAACACAGTGCTAGGCTGCATTAACAGAAGGATAGAATCAAGATCATGTGAAGTGTTAATGTCATTTTACAATGCCTTGGTAAGGCCACACTTGGAATACTGCATCCAGTTTTGGTCACCGCAATGTAAAAAAGATGTTGAGACTCTAGAAAGAGTACAGAGAAGAGCAACAAAGATGATTAGGGGACTGGAGGCTAAAACATATAAGGAACAGTTGCTGGAATTGAGTATGTCTAGTTTAACGAAGAGAAGGACGAGGGGGGACATGATAGCAGTGTTCTGATATCTAAGGGGGCTGCCACAAAGAAGAGGATGTCAAGCTATTTTCCAAGGCGCCTGAAGGCAGGATAAGAAGCAACGGGTGGAAACTAATCAAGGAGAGAAACAACCTAGAACTAAGGAGAAACTTTCTGACAGTTAGAACAATTAACCAGTGGAACAACCTGCCTCCAGAAGCAGTGAATGCTCCGACACTGGAGGTTTTTAAGAAGAGACTGGACAGCCATTTGTCCGAAATGGTATAGGGTTTCCTGCCTGAGCAGGGGGTTGGACTAGATGAACTCCAAGGTCCCTTCCAACTTTACTACTACTATTACTACTACTACTACTACTACTACTACTACTACTACTACTACTATTATTATTATTATTATTATTATTATTATTATTATGAAACTAAGATATTCAGAGAAGGTCAATCAAAATGCTGCAAAGTCTGGACATCCTGTTTTTAACTAGATATGGAGAAAAGATGCTTAGAAAATGATGGAGTAATCTATTTCAAATCTTCCTTTGGGAAAGAAAGAAAATTTAGCCCTGGACCTTGGCAGCATGGAGAACATGAAAAAGGCCTAACACCCAAACGCACCTTATGATAAGTGTGTATAAGAGGTCCTTGGTACACTCTGAGCTTGTTTGTTTTCTTGCAGACATTTCATTACCCAAACTAGGATGTTTCCTAGTTTGGGTAGTGAAACGTGTGCAGGAAAACAAGCAAGCTCAGAGAGCACCAAGGACCCCTCACGTCAACCCCAAGCTACAAATATTCTCCTTTATAAGTATGCATAAATATTCACAGAGAGTTTGAAGACTCAAACCAATGTATAACTTTCATGTTGGCCTATTCCACAAGGTCACAGCAACTTCTGACTGGGAAAATCTGCACTTCACTGAAATAAAGGCAGGTTTCCATATGTGATATCGTTCATTAAAAAGCAAGGGGAGGGTAGAAAGACAGGGCAAGGGTGAAGGATTGGTGGATATCTAATCTAAAAAAAAAAAAATCTCACTAACTCAAAGGGTGGGAGTTACACCAGAGAATCAAGGGAAATATCTCAGATACTTCACTGGACATAGTTCTTTTCTGACTTCCTGGCCAGTTGGCCATGTGATATTAATATGCCTATTTGAGGGAAAAGAAAATGAAAGACTGGATTTACCCAGAGAGGAATTGTCTAAATCTTCAACCTCGCTCTATTCTTCTTCGGAGAAGTTCAAACAAGAATGATTCATTAAACAACTATGCCAATACTTCAGAACAAAATTACTTTCCTCCAATGATTACATGTTTAATCCAGCCAGCTGGAGGTGGGGTGTGCATGTGTGTGTGTGTGTGTGTGTGTGTGTGTGTGTGTGTGTGTGTAGCTTCTCGGCATCATTCTGGTATCGTATTAGCCCAAGCAGCCTCTTGTAAAAAGAATGCATTGTTGCGTTGAATCCGGAACTCTGCTCCGTTGGGTTGATAGAATAGCTGTTGATTTAAAAAAGAACTTGTTTGTCAGGAGAAAGGATTAGCAGATTAAGAGGCTGCGTATAATTATTATTATTTTTTAAAAAAATGTAATGTAAAGTTACATTTCATAACTGAAAAGAATTAATCGGAATGTTAATGGCAAGAGAAATCTTACACTCTCTTCCCTTGTCTGCCCCTGCTCCTGCCCCAGACAAATGAAATGGATATTTTATGATGGAATCATAAGTAACCAGCTCACATACAGCCATTGAAATCAAATCAGATTGTTCTTTATTTGGTCATAAACCAGCAAACAGAACACAAAAGTCATGATTGATTAAGAGAAAAGGAAAAAATGCCAGTGTTCTAACCGATCTACAAGGGGTTAGAGTGAATACCACTGTGTATTGTACAAGCTGTTGAACGGTTCTTGCCTGCGGTCAAGGAAATACAATCAGACTGATCCCATAATAAGACCTGGAACTAAAACCAAAATTAAAATTTAATTTCCAATATTTCCAGTGAAAAGAATTGTATGGAATAAACACAGAAACACAGAATAATAGAGTTGAAAGAGACCTTGAAGGTCTTCCAGTCCAACCTCCTGCTCAAGCAGGAGACCCTAGACCAGGGGTAGGCAATCTTGGCTCTTTTATGACTCATGAACTTCGACTCCCAGAATGCTGGCTCAGGAATTCTGGGAGTTGAAGTCCACGAGTCATAAAAGAGCCAAGGTTGCCTACCTCTGCCCTAGACCATTTCAGACAAATGGCTGTCCAATCTCTTCTTTAAAATTTCCAGGATACCATATAGAATATATACATAGGATATTTTGATTTAACTGGGATTTTTGGTTTACACATCTGGCTGGCTGATGGACTGACTCTGTGAAAAGTAGCTTGTTTAAGCAGGAGTTGTCTTGATTTTATCCTTCCATATCCCTAGCATCAATTCCCCAAACAACATTGTTACATGTAAGGATGGCAATGATGGTTTAGCTAAAGCTTGGCGATGTTAAGAGGGGGGGGGGACTTCAACTCCCAGAATTCTTCAGCCAACAAGTTGGGAGTTGAAATCCAGACACCTCAAAGGAGCCAAGTTTGAAATAACTTGCTCTGAGAATGAAGCGATTAAGGCATTATACAGTGGATAAAATAATAAACACATAAATGATAAACAAATAGGTATCAATCCTTTTTGCTGATTATGTGTCAGAGAGAAGAACTACTCTTAAAAAAAAGAATGAGGAGGAAGAGGAGGAGGAAAGAGGAAGGAGTAAGAGGAGAAACAGTTAGAGGGGAGGAGGAGGAGGAGGAGGACGACGACTCTATATTTTGAATATCTTTACATATTCTTTTTTTAGCAAGAGGAGATGGTTGGTGAAATGGCCAGGAGCAAACAGCTGGAAGTAGAGAGAGTTTTGTGCTTCGTCCTGGTGATGTCCAGCTGCCACTGTGCTACATCAGGTACGTAATGAAAAGGAAACGACAAAAAATCTTAAAGGCAGAGCTGAGCTGCACATAACTATAGTTTTAGGTTGGGAAAGGAGCTCAGCGGAGAAAAGCACCATTGTGCCCAGGATTAGCAGAACTGAAAGATTTCATTAATGACTGACAAGCTTTTTAGCAAAACAAAGATAGTTAGGTAGTCCGAGAGAACCTGACCGGAATGTGGACAACTAATTGGAAATGTATATTATCTCCATTTGGTAGGCAAGCAGAGGCGCTGGGTGTTCTTGCTTTGTCATTTGAAAAATGTCCAATTGTCCGAGGCTTTTCCCAAGCTGGGATTGTCCGGTTGCAAAGATGCAAAACGTGGGAGGGCTTTGCCTGGCAATACTGTATATCTGCTGCTTTCAAGAAAGAAAGGAAAGAAGGTAGGAAGGAAGGAAGGAAGGAAGTCTACTGAAATCCAAGTTATCACTGGGGGACCCTTGGACGTCTTCAGACTACAGATGGGGAAATTTTGCATATGAAGAGGCTTCCACTGGCTATGGGGGTGGGATGGGGAAACTACGTCTCTTTGCTCCTGACAATCTAGTAAAAGAGGAGACATTAGGAAGGCTTTCCACCATGGCTGATCAAGGGAGTTTCCTCTATCTGCAGGAAGGGCATAAGACCATGCAGAGGACATAGAACCAGGGATTTGTCATGAGAGGTCCTAAGTGCTCTCTGAGCTTGATGGTTTTCTTGCAGATGTTTCATTACCCAAACTAGATAACATCAGCAGTGCTAGAAGGGAGGAGGAGGAGCAGGTGGAGGAGGACGACTGTGGGGCCCTTAGTGCTCTCTGAGCTTAGTTGTTTTTTTGCAGAGGTTTCATGAGCCAATTGGGGAATATCATCAGCTCTCAGAGAGCAAACCCCACACCCTCTTAGCGCCGATCATGTTACCTACTTGGGTCATGAAATGTCTGCAAGAAAACAACAACGCTCAAAGAGCACCAAGGACCCCTCATTTCAAACCTGAGCTACAAATATTCTCCTCTATCGGATTTGAGTCAATTTTCAAAAGAGTACCCACAACTTCTGGATGGAAGCCATTCCACTGGTTAATTGTTCTAACTGTCAGGAAGTTTCTCTTTAGTTCTAGGTTGCTTCTCTCCTTGACTAGCTTCCATCCATTGTTTTTTGTTCTGCCTTCAGGTGCTTCGGAGAATAGATGGACCCCTTCTTCTTTGGGGCACCCCAAAAATACTAGAACACTGCTACTCTGTCACCCCTAATCCTTGTTTTCATTAAACTGGACATACCCAATTCCTGTAACTGTTTTTCATAAGTTTTAGCCTTCAGTCAACTAATCATCTTTGAGGGAGGAAAGGAAAGGAAAGGAAAGGAAAGAGGGAGGGAGGAAAAGCAAGGAAAGGAAAGGAAGAAAAGAAGAAGGAGGAAAGGAAAGGAAAGGAAAGGAAAGGAAAGGAAAAGTGGAACACTTCGAAGGTCAAGTTTCCACTTAATAAAGTCACAATATCATTTCAGAAAGATATTTCCTATGCAAAAAGTTTCAATCAAGAATTAGGTGGGTAACTCAGATTGGAAAGCACGCACCATTCATGCAGGTTGAGAAATCCACTTTGATCTCCAAACTGAAAATTGAAATGTTAATTTCCTTGCCTCCTGCACTTCCTACAGGCCTTCAGAGGTCAGGATGCAGCTTTCCCTCACTTATTTAAGCAGTTTGGTGGCTTTGACCAATGGAGAAGAGAAGATGCACACAGCCCTCTCCTTGCAGGTCTATCAACACTTTGCTGGAATTCTGATCATGGTGGTGGCTGACACTGAAGATTAGAAGCAGACAGCTGGAATGGCAGTTCTTTGTTGCAAGATGGCTGCGAGCCAACACTGTTCAAGTGCAGCCAGAAAGACCTGGGAAAGTCTTCTTAAGAAAGGGGTGGTGGGGGAAACCAGCATTGGGGGGCACCCCAGAGGGCTAGGTGTGTGTGTGTCAGAGACATGTGCAGAACAAGGTAGCTTATTGAACTGCAGAGATAAAAAGGGCTGGAAAAGGGATTGATGTTCATTAAAATATAAATTCTGAACTGGCTTTTGCCTTTCTTTGAATGGAAAGAAACTAAGGGAGAGACACAACTGAAGCTATATTATATTATATTATATTATATTATATTATATTATATTATTATATTTATTACATTATACTAATTATATTATATTTATTATGTTATGTTGTGTTATATTTATTTTATATTATATTATATTATATTAGTTATATTAATTCTACTCTATTCTGTTCTGTTCTATTCTATTCTCTATTGTATTTCTATTCTATTCTATTACATTACATTAATATTATATTATATTAATTTTTTATTATTATTATCCCAATATAACAAATACTGATAGGCATCTTAATTCCAAAGGACTACATTGAGGAACGAACATTGCAATGATTCACTTATCAGCTGTGCCAAAAAGGGTTGTAAAACTGGGCACAACTCACAACTCATTCACAAGAACCGCCTTGCTTAACAGTGGAAATTCTGCTCGTAAGCTGAACACTATCTGTATCTGAAACAAACCAGTGGAATTGTTTCCCCAACTCCATAATGGGTCTTTTCCATGAATTGATGATTCCTACTTGGAAAACATTGTTGTTCAACTGCCTGGCTTTCATTCTCTAAAGCGGGGGTGGCCCTTTTATGACTTGTGGACTTCAACTCCCAGAAGGCTGGCTGGCTCAGGAATTCTGGGAGTTGAAGTCCACAAGCCATAAAAGGGCCATGCTTCCCTACCCCTGCTCTAAAGCCAGGGAAGGAAGCTACGGTGAGAGATCTAATGGCTTCTGAAGACATCCAGGAACTTGGCCTCCAGACCAATTCAGATGAAAAGACTGACAGTCAGCAGAGAATTGATGGGAATGAAATGACTATCAATGAATTGGCTAATACTTATTGACCTTTCCCTTCTGTGCACCATTTGTTCATGTTAACGAGAGATCTTTCCATACTTATTATCCCTCATTGGAAGCACCTCTCAAAGCCTTAGGAAGCATTTCAAGACTGTGTTAATTGGTTTCACCCAGCAGCATCAATACATCAACCAATGGATCCTAGGATGAGCAGTGCAGAATGACCTTCTGGTGTTTTAGGGAGGGTTCATGCTCAGCACATCAGACTACCAAAGAAAGAAAAGTAGCTAGTTCTTTAAGGGAGGGAAGCAGAGCGACATGCCACATGACCTGGTGGGATTCACTCCAAGCTGTCCTACACTCAGTGTACAAATGCAACAACCCTTAAACTGAATGTAGGGGGCTCTCAGAAAATTGTGATGACTCTCCAATAAACTTCAGATTTTTAAAATTATATTTATGGAAACAAGTGTTTACATAAATTGAGGACTCAATGTTATCCTGAGCAGGTGTTCATGCATATTGATGCATTAGACCCAGGTTTATTTATGCTTGGAGATTCACTGAAATCAGTGAGAATTTAAATTAGTCACCAAGTTTTGAATTAGTAGGCAGAGCCATCAGATTGTGGAATGGTCATTAGATACAAATTTATTTAGCCCCAATGCTAGCAGGTTGCAATGGTTATGTACAGGTAGCTCTCAATTTAAAATAGTTCAGGTTACCATACTGTAAGTATTCCAGAAATATTCAGGGTGACACAGGAAGAATTCTTTCAGCCTTTCCTGTACATTTTTTTTTCCTTACAAAAAGCAAGTTGTCGATTAAAAAAAAAAAGTATGAAACATTGGCTGGACTCAGCCATGGCCCTACATAAATGGGCTGGCGAAATGTTTTGAGGATCCTCACATTTCATATCTCTACATTGGAGAAGACCTCTTCCTTGGAAACTATTACTCCAGAAAAGAAAAGTTCCGTTTTTCTCCCTACCTAAACTTCTTTACCCTACCTAAAATTAAATCCTGGTTTTCATTTGACTCCTTGAGTCACATTCACAAAGAAAAATGAATGATGGTGCCTGGAAACTACAGAACAAAAGAAGAGGTTGTATCTCTAGAGATATTTAGCGCTTCGTTATTTTTAGACCTCGGTGTCTGCATTTATAAATAGACCGAGGCCCATTTTTGAAAGCTGTCTGTATTTTTAGAAAAGGAAAAAAAAGAAAAGCTGCCCATCAGGTCTTGCTCTCTATTCACTCTTTGAATAGAGGTAAACAAGTCTGAAGCAGGTTCAACGTTAAGGTTGGCAACTCCTGGGTGTGATACTTTTAGTGCAGGACTATACCACTCTGATTGAGGAAGGCTGCGTACACTGTAAGGACCCATCAGGGTAGAGATGTTCATTTCCAAGGGTTAAAAAGAATTTATTTACTTCCATTTCATACTCCTTAAAAAGAATTGAGGCTACCTTTCTACCCCAGAGATGTTTTATTTTTTAAATTAGGAGCAAGGAAGAGAGGAAAACATTAAGGGCTAGTGACATGGTGTTGTAACTCAGTTGTGCATAGATTCCTTTTTGGAAAGGGGATAGTTTTTTTAAAAAAATTCTTAACCTTAAAAAAAGTTCATTTTCAGTTTTTTTGTTGTTTTTTTGTTTTGTTTTGTTTTTTGCAGTAATGAAAGGAACGTGACTCTCTGTTTCCTACTGGTTTGCTGCTAAAACAGCCTATGAGATTTGGAGATGCTGCATGTCGTTTCAATCCACCCCATTCTTAGAAGCAAAAAAATTGAAGTGGACCAAGGAAATAGTTTAATCCAATTTATAATTCCACACGGGGAGTCCATAGCCACTGTATCCTTTCCAGAGCAGATGCCTCGATGTTTTATTTGAGACTCTCCACTGAAGACATTCTGACCATCTGTTTCGATTGGGATATACAGAAAGCACCGGTGTTTCTCAACCTGAGCAACTGGGAGTCCACACAGGTGTGCTGGGGAATTCTGGGAGTTGAAGCCCATCAACCTAAAATTGACAAGGTTGAGAAACACTAGAACAGGGGTCCTCAACCTTGGCAACTTTAAGATTTGTGGACTTTAACTCCCAGAATTCCTCAGCCAGCAAAGCTGGCTGAGGAATTCTGGAAGTTGAAGTCCACAAGTCTTAAAGTGGCTAAGGTTGAGGACCCCTGCACTAGAATACACAGTGCAACAGCTGTTGTTAGCGAAGCCATCTGACTCTAAATTGAAAAAGAAATTTCTATCATTTCATTTCATTTAAGCTAAGGAATCCCAATTTGGGATTGGCAGTGCTTCTCAACCTGTCGTCCGCAGACCGCTGGGTGGCCACGATGTCAAAGCTTGAAGATCTGCAAAGACTTGAAGAGATGTTTTGATTTAAGCCTTAAGTCCTGGGGGTCTGTGGCCATGGTTCATGGCCACAGAAGGTATTTAACGGGGGTCCGTGATGAAGAAAAGTTTGGGAACCACTGCCCTATGGGATACATTATAGCCTAGCCACAATTGCGCACAACCATGATTTTGCTGACCACAATTGGTTGACTGAGCCACAAAGTCTGGGCTCACCCTGTACGCTAAGCTCCAAGCAAATAAATCCCCATCGTGGCTTAGATCCCCGTTCGCAAGCTTCCCTTTCTTAGCTCACCTTCCAAATTGCTTCCATTGGGGGAGAATGTGCCAGGATCAAACATAAGTTTAATTTCCCTCCTGCTACAGTAGAGAGAGTGAAAAGAAGACGAGACAATAATGTAGGTGCCTATCAAGGAACCGAGCTTCTGAGTTTCCCAGATTGAGAAAGACAGGTAATTAAATATTGATCTTCCAGCTGCCGATATACGCGACTTTTATATGGCCTCCTTTCCTGACTGCAATTTGGCAACCCAGACAGGTGATTTTTATCACCCTGTTCTAGTTATATTTGCAAATATCGACACCCAACCAGCATGCACACACACACACACACACACAGAGAGAGAGGGGGGGGGAGAGAGAGGCGCGCGCACACACATTATTTGTTTCTTGGAGATCTTTTGGCTATTTTTTTTTTAAAAAAACTATCAGGTGAAGGTCCCCTATTTTTCTGGAATTGAAATGATGATTAAACTCACTCCTGGATGTGGAGAATTAGACCCCCCCACACAAAAAAAAACAATAGAAAATGACTGCTTTGGCACTTTTTGTTCATCAATTCAGATTAAAATTTTAATTTCATGGTACAATAAACTCATAAGGCGCTGTCTTTATTAAGGTCACCTGTTTCCAAAAGCCACTCTAGGACTGATGGACAAAGAGCGCTTTGGAAGACAAGAACTACACCTTTCAACTTTTCACCCTGTGCAATTCTACTGCAGGATTTGCTATTTTATGATTCCTCTCAAATATCTGAGCTGACCTTTCCGGCTGAACAGAGTCTCTTCCCTTGATAAACGCAAGATGCCCCATCCCGACCTGCGGTTTTTCAGTCTGAGTTTTCCTTGTAGAAGTGAGAAGGACGAATAAGATACATGCGAACCTAACAGGATGAACTAATATGCAATGATTTTCTCATAAACCTTGCAAGGAAATAAATGGGGAGGAGGAGGAGAGAGATTATTCCTTTGAATGCCTTTCTGACATCATTGGCAGTGATGATTGGCTAGTGTCTGATTGGTCTGATTGGCTAGGTGTTGATAGCAAGTGGTATGATTGGTTCCTTTCAACCATGGCTTTCTTATTTGGTTCAGTGTGAAAGAATTTCATACAAAACTGTTCACCAAACCTGCCATGACTTTTCTAGGGTTGAGGTGAGTTGGGCTGAGAAAGAGAGACTGGTCCAAAGCCACCCAGCCAGCTTACATGGCTAAGGTGGGACTAGAACTCCCGTCCTCCTGGAGTCACCTAGCTGGCTTTCACGCCTAAGGCAGGACTTGAACTCCCTGTCTCCTGGTGATTGGCTCAAAGCCACCCAGCCAACTTATATGGCTAAGATGGGACTAGAACTCAACTTCTCCTAGTGACTGGCCCGAAATCACTCAGCAGCTTTTGTGCCTAAGGTGGAGCTAGAATTCCCAGTCTCCTGATGATTGGCCCAAAGTCACCCAGCCAGCTTTCATGACTAAGGCAGGACTAGAACTTACAATGTCCTAGTGATTGGCCCAAAGTCACCTAGCCAATTTTCATGCCTAAGCGGTACTAGAACTCAACATTTCCTGGTGACTGGCCCGAAATCACCCAGCCAGCATTTGTGCCTAAGATGGAGCTAGAATTCCCAGTCTCCTGGTGATTGGCCCAAAGTCACCCAGCCAGCTTTCATGCCTAAGGCGGGACTAGAACTTACAATCTCCTGGTGATTGGCCCAAACTCACCCAGCCAGCTTTTCTGCCTAAAGCGGGACTAGAACTCACCAACTCCTGGTGATTGGCTCAGTCACCCAGCTGGCTTTCATGGCCAGGATGGACTAGAAAAGGGGTGTCGAACTGCCAGCCTGCAGACTGGATGCGTCATGGCGAAACTGCGCCCACCCCATTGCCCACAATGGAAAAAAAATCTTGATACATCACGACCCATCACGTGATGTTGCAAGTTTGACACTCCTGGACTAGAACTCATGGTCTCTCACTTCCTAGTTTTCTGCCTTAACCAACCTAGACCAAACTGGCTCTCATTAAGATGCAGAGGAGGAGTGACCACATCCGAGGTAACATTTGGGAGTCTCATATAGCTGAAAAGGAATTAGTCCCATCAGAAACAATTTTCCACTGCCGGGCCAAGATGCCTAATTTTCTTTGCAAAGTCAGTACCTTCTCTGCTGTTTTGCAAAAGGTCCCGGCACATCCTCCCAATTATGGTTTGGCCTTGGAGCACCTGACACCTGACTCTGATGCAGGAAAAAGAAAATATTAAACGTTTTTTTCCCTCCAAGGGTTGAAACCTTCACTTGAGTGCCTCGTAATTGGTTTCTCAGAGACAACCGAGTATAATCAACAGTAAACAAGTTGCAGCCTTCAGACTCAAGAATGTATATTTTGATTCTCATTCTACTAAAACAAGAACTGGGAATTTAATTAGCCCTCCAGTCTGAGGAATTAGGAATAGGTCAATTAGCCTGCATTCTGATTAAATTTGCTCCCTGGGAGAGAAGGAGGCAGGTAAGAGAAAGAACTTTTTAGAGAGATCACAGGTAGTCCTTGACTTATAACCAGATTGGTACCAGTAAGTTAGTTGTTAAAATGAGTTGCACCTGATGATCTTTTTTTGCCATGGTTATTAAGCAAGTCCCTACAGTTATGTGAATTATGTGGTCATCAAGCAATTCTGGCTCCCCCCCCCCTTTACTTTGCTTGTCAGGAACTGGCTGGGAAGGTGGTATATAGCAATCATATAATGCTGCATCATCCTGGTTGCCAAGTGCCTCAATTCTGATCACGTGACCATAATAATAATAATAATAATAAAGTTGGAAGGGACTTTGTAGGTCATCTGGTCCAATCCCCTGCTCAGGCAGGAAACCCTATACCATTTCAGACAAATGGCTGTCCAGTCTCTTCTTAAAAACTTCCAGTGTTGGGGAATTCAGCACTTCTGGAGGCAGGTTGTTCCACTGGTTAATTGTTCTAACTGTCAGGAAGTTTCTCCTTAATTCTAGGTTGCTTCTCTCCTTGATTAGTTTCCATCTGTTGCTTCTTGGCCTGCCTTCAGGTGCTTTGGAGAATAGCTTGACTCCCTCTTCTCTGTGGCATCTTTCAAATATTGGAATATTGTTATTATGTCACCCCTTTTTCTCCTTTTCATTAGACTAGACATACCCAATTCCTGCAACCGTTCTTCATATGTTTTAGCCTCCAGTCCCCTGATCATCTTTGTTGCTCTTCTCTACACTCTTTCCAGAGTCTCAACATCTTTTTTGTATTGTGGTGACCAAAACTGGATGTAGGATGCACCATGAGGATGCCGCAATAGTTGTAAGCAGGAGAAGCAATTGTAAGTCACTTTGGCCTGTCTATGTCATCTTGAAGAGCTGTCACAGGGAAAAGGGGTGTGTCAATTTATTCTCCATAGCACTTGAGGACAGGACAAAGAAGCAAAGTTCGGTGGAAGCTCATCAGAGGGAGATCCAAGCTGGAAGTAAGGAGAAACTTTCCGAGAGTGAGAACAATTAATCAGTGGAACAGCTTGTCTCCCAGAGTGGGATTGGGGGGGGGGGTGTACTCCATCGCTGGAAGTTTTCAAGAAAAGATTGAACAATCCTATGTCTGGGACTTTATAAGCACTCCTGCCTTAGGCAGGGGGTTTAATTAGAAAACCTCCGAGGTCCCTTTCAGAGTCATGATTCTATGATCTGATCTGTGATTGGCCAGGTCAAGAAACAGACCCTGCAAGGGAGGTTTACTAGAACCCCACAACAGAGCAGGATACACTAACTCTTGAAAGAAGAGATGTCCCTTTTCTCCCTCTTATACCCAAGGAAATCAAGGTGGCTCGACCTTGAGTTTCTTTCTCACTGTCTCCTCCTTTCCTGGGTTAAGCTGGAGTTCACAGAAGAACTGTTGAAAGCCTTCTTCCACACTGTCTCCAAACTCTTCTACACCAAGAGATGCAGTCAGTAAAAACTGGAGAACGGGCCTGTATCGCTCTCATGGTCAAAAAAAAAAAAAAAAAAAGGATTTCCTTGTTTTCCTAGAAAGTCTGTATTAGTTTTTAAAAGCTATGTTTAGTCTGCTTTAGAGTTTCCATGGCTTCCCATGTCTTTCCTGCCTTAAAACGGCAGGAAACTATGCCACCAATGTGCAGTGCTCACTTTCTGAGAGAGAGAGAGAGAGAGAGAGAGAGAGAGAGAGAGAGAGAGAGAGAGATAGATGAGAGGGGGAGAGAAAGAGAGGAGAGAGAGAGAGAGAGGGGGGGAGAGAGAGAGATGAAAGAGAGAGGAGACTTTCTGAGAGAGAGAGAGATGAAAGGGGGAGAGAGAGAGATGAGGGAGAGAGAGAGTGAGAGAGGAGAGAGAGAGGAGGGGGGAGAGAGAGGAGAGAGAGAGAGGAAAGAGAGAGAGAGAAAAGAGGAAGAGAGAGAGAGAGAGAGAGAGAGAGAGAGAGAGAAATTTTGCCTCATTTTATGACTTTTCTTGCCACATTTGTTAAGTGAATCACTGCAATTGCTAAATTAGTCACACAGTTGTTCAGTGAATCTGGCTTCCCCCTTGACTTTGTTCACCAGAAGGTCTCAAAAAGTGGGACGCTGCAACCGTCACAAAGGGGAGTCAGTGGTCAGGCATCCGAATGGAAATCACATAACCGTAGGGCAGTGGTTCTCAACCTGTGGGTCGGGACCCCATTTGGGATCAAACGACCATTTCACGGGGGTCGCCAAACAAGGCTGTCCGCCATTTTTTCCCCCTTTTCTTTGGCCACGCCCCTGGCACCTGGTGATGTATAAGTGGTTGGGGGTCACCACAACATGGGGAACTGTATTATGGGGTCACGGCATTAGAAAGGTTGAGAACCACTGCCGTAGGGAGTGCCGCAAAGGTCCCAAGTGTGAAAAATGGCCATCACTTTTTTTTCAGTGTCGTTGTAACTTGGAACGGTTACTACGTGAACTGTTGTAACTTGGTTTTATCTGACTTATTTATTTGACTTTTTTTTTCATATGATCATGCCGGTGCCAGTCCCTTTGTCTAGTTCAGGGGTCTTCAAACTTGGCCCTTTTATGACTTGTGGACTTCAACGCCCAGAATTCCTCAGCCAGGCACACCTGGCTGAGGAATTCTGGGAGTTGATGTCCACAAGTCATAAAAGGGCCAAGTTTGAAGACCCCTGGTCTAGTTCGTGCATGGCAGAGAAGTCAGCATTGTCTGAAATGCTTCCATGTTTCCGGTTGTGGATCCTTCACCCTTTAGTTTCTTTCATTCAGTTTAGCCTTTCTCAACCTTAACAACTTTAAGATGGATGGGCCTCAACAGCCAGAATTCCACATTGTGGGAGTTGAAATCCACTCCTCCTAGAGTTGATAAGGTTGAGAAACACGGATCTAGATTTTAATATTTTGAAGAGGGTTCAACTTTCTGAGGGTGATACATACTTTGGAGCAGTGGTGGATTCAAATATGTGAACAACCGGTTCTCTGTGTGGATGCCGCTTCCGGAAGTCCATTCTGGGCCTGGGCAACAAAAAATTAGCTACCGGTTCTTCTGAACTGGTGCAAACTGGCTGAATCCCACCACTGCTTTGGAGGCCTCCCTCATGTTTCTTCTCTCTCCATTGATTCTTCACCTTCTGGTGGAGCTCCATTCCAGCTCTTTTGCGCCTTATGCAACCACATTCTCCTCTGCAGTTGACAGGTTATACTCCTAACGGATTTGTTTTTATAGATAGGATGCTGGAGACCCTTGGGATCTTCTGGAGGCTAATTAAAGTGGTCCCAGCCCCACCAATCCATACCACGAAAAGGCTAACTAGTCTATCATTCATCCGAATGCCGAAAGGGTCAAGGCTGCGCTATCTACTGCTGCATTTCCAGTGTTAGAAGACCAGGCCCCTTCTTATCATCAAGGCTGCTCCGAGGAGGGAGGCAGGTGGAACGGCTCCCACACTCCAGAAGGAGATGCCCGAGCACATTTCTCTTTGTGAATTTCTCAAAAAAAAAAAAAATTAAACCCAAAGGTTTGCAATGTTTCTCAACCTTGACAATTTTAAGGCATGTGGACTTCAACTCCCAGAATTCCACAGCCAGCAATGCTGGCTGTGGAATTCTGGGAGTTGAAGTCCACATGCCTTAAAATTGTCAAGGTTGAGAAA
Organism: Crotalus tigris; assembly: GCF_016545835.1. Classification (NCBI taxonomy): domain Eukaryota; kingdom Metazoa; phylum Chordata; class Lepidosauria; order Squamata; family Viperidae; genus Crotalus; species Crotalus tigris. The sequence goes on from NW_024097641.1 coordinate 105,915, forward strand.
CACTGTGCTAAAGAGAGTGGGGAGCCATGGCAATCTTCAGTAAGCCACTGATTTTATAGACCATTTGTGAGAGGGGACATCCATGAAATTGTAGGCCTTCCTATATAAACGCTTGCCTTTTCTGTTGTTGTGCAATTGCATCGAGGATGTACATTTGTATGATGCAACCATGCAAATGACATTCATTTACACAAACAATGGAACTTGTGGTTTTACACCCAGGCCAAACCACAGTTTGTCCAGCAGACTTCAGATTATAGACTTCTAGGAGGTTCTCATAGACACCATGGAGGTTTTGTAGTCCAACTCCCTGCCCAAGGTAAGAGCTCTTAGAGCATCTAGGACACATGGTTGGCCAAACTTTTCTCCAGTGATGGAGCTCCCACAACTCCAGGAGACAAGCTGTTCCATTGATTAATTATTCTCACTATTGGGAAATTCCTCCTTAGTTCTAGGTTGCATCTCCCTTTGATGAGGTTCCACCTATTGCTTTTTGTCCTGCTTTCTGGTCTTTTGGAGACTAAATTGATGCTCTCTTCTCTGGGATGGTCCTTCAAGACAGCTCAGACTTTGTCAATTATGGAGAAATATGTTAAGATTCAGATTTTTGTGCTTTAAATGCAAAATCTTCTAATGGGGGTTCATCCAGTCCTCATTTTAGATCAAGGTTAGTAAGAATGTCCTCCACTAAGGTAGAAAATGTGTATCTCCCTAGAAATTGATTACTTTCCCATGTAGAATAGCCCAATATTTGGGATTTGGGACTTTAATGCTTCACCTGAAGGACCATTGGTGCCTCATCCTGAATTTCAATGAAGATAAGAGGGTTCATTGTATGTTGGATGCCACCATATTGCAGCTGGGTGCAAGTAATGTACATCTAATATCTAGCATATATGGGGACCCTCATAGACTCATGGTTCCTCTTCAAGGACCAGGTGACAGTCGTGACTAGGAAGACCTTTGCTCAACTTAGTGTTGTGCGCCAGATACACCCTTTCCTGGATTGAGAGATCATTCTCTCAGTCACTTAAACCCTGGTCATCTCCCACTTGGACTATTGCAATGTGCTCTACATGGGGCTACCCTTGAAGAGTATCCAGAGGCTTCAGCTGGTGCAGAATGCCACAGTGTGACCAATGTTTGTGTAGCCTAAAGATGGCACATGTTACATCTCTGCAGCATGACTTGCATTGAGTGCTGATTTACCTCCAGGTCCATTTCAAGATGGTATAACCACTAAAACCCTCCATGGCATGGGGCCAGGTGACCTGCATAACAACTCTCCATGACATCTACCTGTTCCATACCCCATCACTGAAAGAATTTTGACTGGTGGTATCCAGGAAGAAAGCCTTATCTACTGCCAGTTTTACCACCACCACCACCAGCCCTTTGGATTATCTTCCCCATAGAGGTGAGTCAGGTCCCACTCACCTCTTACCTTTCAAAACAGTTTGAAAACCTGGCACCGCCAACTTGTGTGGAGTTTACGGAGGGATTGGTTAGAGACGTGAAGGCCCTCATCCTGCCTTCTAACTTTAAAATTATTCTACCCACGTTTAACTACCTCCTTTTATTGAGATTTTGATATAGTTTTAACCATACATAGCCCAGAGTCACTTTGAAAGAAGGATGGATAGTCTATAAATTTCATAAATAAATATAATGTATGACATCTTGTCCAAATTGCTTCATCACTTCATTTACACAATGACATTGTGGTGCATGAGAAGACATTGTGGCTTCTCCTTGATGCCAGGCTGCCTGGATTTTCATCCTTTGAGCAACGCACTTGTGTCTTATGAATGTGCTTATATTGCAAGGAGAGAGAGTGAGAGAGAGACTATAGCTAGCTCAAACCCTACTTAGTTATGTTAGTAACTGCTTATAGTACCTAATTATCTAATGCTTTCAAAGAAGATGAAAGCCCTTCACTTTTGCAATCAATAGGAATGCTTAAAAAAAAAGGAAATAAAAATGCAGATTTGTCCGAAGAGAAAGAGTCAGAGAAAGAGGAAAAAGAGAGACAGAGGATGTTATTAGCACTGTCAATTTAGCCCTGAATGTTATGGCATGCATGTCAATAAAAGAGACAGAAGCTATTATTGAAATGAGATTAGAATCATTTTGAAATATCAACAGCAGCCTTGGAGTTGCTAACGGAATTGACTGATACTACAGAATCACAATGCCATTGGGGACAGAATACAGAGCGGAGATGATTTTAACTTGTCTGGATCTGACCTTGCCAGGTCAGATCCAGATCCAGATCTAGATTCAGATCCAGATCCAGAATGATGAACCATTCTTAGTCAAAGGTATCTCATGGCAAACTTACTTTAATGCTTCTCTCTTTCTCTCCTCTCTCTCTTTCTCTCTCTTTCTCTCTCTCTCCCCCTCTTTCCATGAAAGAGGTCACATTGATGCCTTGTAGAACTGACCTTCACCTGGTGGAAGTATGATAGGCATTAGCTTCTTCTTGCTTCACTGAAGGACACTAATCCGATTTCACCTTATCTCAATCTGGGAAAGATGAGATGTAAGGCTAAGATGATAAAAGATATTGGTGCCCAGTTTTTCATCACAGGTTTATGAGTGGAAGAGCCAAGAGCAATTTGGTTGCATCTCGCTCAGGGAAAAGCTGTACTGTACCGCTAGAAGAGAAGAGAGAATTGAGGAGGAGAGAAAAGACGAGAAGAGGTGGGAGAGGAAGGAAGGAAAGAAGGAAAGGGAAGGGAATCTGGGTGTCACTAGGAGAGAAACCTGCTATCATAAGACAATTCCATATCGCAGTTTTCTTTAGAAGAAGAAGAAAAAAACACTTTTTGGAGTGTGTAACCATAGGTGAAACCCCAAAGCCCCTAGTCAAAACTACAAAGAGATTTATTGCAAAGCTTTGCAGCTCACGCCTCCTCTTTGTACAGGGGGTAAAGAGCAGGGGGGGGGTTCCCTCCCTTCCTTCCCTTAAAATCAATCAGATGCTATTATTCAGCCTAAACCCAAGTTTATTGTCTCCATCTTCCTTTAGAGGCTGATTTGATGCCAGGTAGAAAATTGAGTTTCCTTTGCGTTTCTTTTCCCCCACACAATTCTTTGGCAGCTCAGGGACATTTGTCTGTGTGGGAAACCCACTTCCTGTCTCAATAAACAAGTACATGGAAGTCTTTTTCTGGGTACATAATAGAGACTTTCTCCCTCTCCCGTCTCCTCTCTTTTTTTAAAAAAATTTAATACAAAAAAAAACATTCCACACTTAACACATCAATGAACCCACTTAAGCTCTGCTGCCTCCGAATTAAAAGGAGAATTGTGTGATCAAAGAGTGTGAAAGAGCCACACATGGAGTACTTCAGACACTCTACTTTTGTTACATTTGATACATTACAAACTCAATAAATATATGGTTATCTCGGAGGCTGGTTTTCCTAATCTCCCAGGCTTCTGTTTAAAAGCATTTCTGGGCTAGACTTCTCTCTTTCTCTCTTTCTCTTTTGCTTTCTCTCTGCCCGTGTTGATTTTCTAACATTTGAGATTTTTAGTATCACACATCCTACTCCTATCCCTAGTATTACTATAAATAGGAGTTCAGATATAGTAACAATGATCAACAGGTAGCAGAGTGCAGGAGGTTTTAAGTAAATAACTCTATTCATATGCTTGCAATTATCTGAGACTTTTCAGTTCACAAAAAGAATGCCACACACACACACACACACATACACAAATGTATAGGTGTCCTGGGCTTAAGGAAATTGTAAAAAAAACCACTGAAGTATTTTTGAGAAACCTGCAATAATTAGATGAAATCGTAGACCTATTCATGAATACGAACAGAGGGGAAATACTTTGAATAACTGAAGTTGAAGCTATGCTAATGAGCCCCTACTCTGGCTTTACATAGATAGATACTCTGGCTTTTCATTATTGTTAACAATAGGGAAGCTGATGGTGTTCCCCCTCAATTCTGTTAGGAAAACCAAGATGATTTAAAAGTAACGGGGGGGGGGGAAACCAGACGTATCCATCACACCGTTCCTTCTCAGGGTGAGCGACTTGTGCACAGTGCAGAAAAGGTTAAGAAAGTCTCAGCCAAAGAAATTAAAGCATGAGTTAATACACCATTTCTTATACCTCTCCATCTATTTTTGTGGGTGCTCCATCGCTGGAGGTTTTCCAGGAAAAGATTGGACAACCCTCTGTCCAGGATGGTCTAAGACAGGGGTAGGCAACCGTGGCTCTTTTATGACTCATGGACTTCAACTCCCAGAATTCCTGCAAGTCCCTGGTCTAAGAGGACTCCTGCCTTGGATAAGTGTTGGACTGGAAGAACTCCCAGCTTCCTTCCAGATCTAGGAGCCTATGATTTTATGATTCTATTTCTGTCCTTGCAAACATTCCTTGTTTCTGTCCAAGACATCTACTGTTTTACAACTCGCCTTTCCTACTTTCCTTCGTAGGATCTCAACAACTCCACCCAACCATGGACTCCTTGCCTTTCTTCTCATCTGGGGAGAAATATATGTATTTTTTCCTCCCTCAATTGCAATAACGGAAAGACAGTTTTCCAAAATGGAATATTAAGAAATTGAGCATTCGCTCAATTCGAAGTTACTATGGCTGGGCTCAGGAATTCTGGGAGTTCAAGTCCTCAAGTTGTTGTCCATCTCTGATTTAAGGCATGTGCAGAAATGACCATCTTTTAACAAAAGTGTCTCAAACAGGCAGGCTGAGCCAGGGACATCCTTCAGAGGGATTGGGGGGGGGGGAGAGACAAGACAGTAATTTGATGATACAATTATGGTCAGTCTCTTGATTTTGTGGCACACACCCCATACGGCCACCTTCACAGCATCTTCAAGGGAGTGGAGCAGCACAGCTGCATGAGATATTTGGCTGCATCAAGAATTTCCTAAGTCCTTTTGCTTCATTCAATCTATACAGATGGAGCATGTCCAGAGGGCTACAAGCAGTCCTCGGCTTATGACAACTGTTGGGACCAGAATTTCCATTGCTAAGCAAGGCGGCTGTTGTGACCTCTTTGCCATGGCCGTAAAGTGAACCAGGAGGTCATTAAGCGAAGCTGGATTTCCTACTGACTTTGCTTGCTGGAAGCCAACGGAGAAGGTCACAAACGGCGATCCCGTGATCCTGGAACACGACCACCATTGTAAAAACATGTGAAGCACCCATATTTTGATCCCGCGGCCTTGGGGATGCTGTGACGGACAGATCTGAAGGCCCGTCGGAAGTCACCTTTTTCATGACCATTCTAACTTCAAAAAGCCCCTAAAGAAATGGTCGTAAATCAAGGACTACCTATATACATATATTAAAGCTGGCAGAGAATACCTTTCAGCCCAGTCTAACCGCGACTAAGCCACAATGCTGTCGCTTAGGAGACTTGCGGGTAAATCTCTAGGAAATGAACTGACATTCACATGCTTTCCACCACCCAGTCTCCGATGGGGCAGGCCGCGAGAGAGTTAAATATTTCTGCAATGTTCAATCAAGCTGTCTCTCATGAAAGTGCTTTTCTAACCACCCTGCTGGCTGCCATTCCGTCTCAGGGCAAGGGGGCCTCAGACAGGCAGTGACACCAAACATAAATCCGATTGCTTTGCTAACTGAAGAAAATAATGTTGGGGAATGGTTTCATTTCTTCCTTCTTCTTCTTCTTTTTTCTTTCTTTCCAGGCCCCCCATTGAAAGCCTATCACCCTCTTCCTCCCTCTTGCTGCAATTTGCCGTCCAACAGGGCTGCCCTCAAAATTCCAATTTTTATTCCAGACAGATGTGAATGCTGAAAAAAGAAAAGGGGAGGGGGGGTTAAGAAGCCATTTTGCAGTCGAGATCTGAAGTCAGTGGAGGGGGAGGAGAGAAAGGAGGGGGGAGTGCCTGCCTTCTTGGAGACACTCGCCATGTAATATTAATACGCAGAGAAAATATTTTCGGTCCATGCGTGTATTTATGAGATCCTCCGGGAAGACAAAATTCCTCCAGCCCACAGGAGAGGCTGAACGAATTATTGGAGGGGGGGGGGAAGCTGCTGATAGACAAAGTGCAGGACAGAATCCATTCTGGCACAGAGATTTTTCTCTGCGAGGGTAGCGGTATTGGTTTCATTTAATTCTTTCTGCCTGTTCATTTCTTTATTGCAAATGCTAGCCTGGGGAAACGTTCAAAAGAGGGAGGGGATGAAAAGGTAGGTTGGGAGTTAACACAGGAAATTAACCCTGCTGTGGCAGAAAGAGTAAATGCTGAGTAACTTTGGGGTGGAGGCTGTAAATATGCCCTTCCCCTTGGCTTGGAATTATTCATTGTCGATCACCCACCAAATCACAAAGCCAGTTGTTGCGCATTATAAAATAGTAGAACCGCTGGGCTAGAAGTCATCTTGGAGGTCTTCTAGTCCAACTTTCTGCCCAAGGCGAGACTCTTTAGACCATCCAGGACAGATAGTTGTCCAATCTTTTCTTGAAAACATCCAGTGATTGAGCACCCACAACTCCTGGAGGCAAGCTGTTCCATTGATTAATTGTTCTGTCAAGAAATTCCTTCTGATTTCCAGGTCAGATCTTCTGAGGAGCTTCCACCCATTGCTTCTTGTCCTGGCCTCAGGTGCTAGGGAGAATAAATCAACCTTCTTTTTCTCTGTGACAGCCCTTCAAGTATTGAAAGATGGCTATTGGGCCTCTCCTAAGCCTTCTCTTCCTTAGGCTACACATACCTAGAGCCCTTAACTGTTCATCATAGCGTTTAGCCTCCAGACCTCTTATCATCTTTGTAGAAACCATTATAGTTGAATGTCACTGTCACAAGTGATGTTTTGGAAAGGTGACATGGACACTTGGGACTGGCGTCGGCTCTGTGGATTCTACAGTCTGCATTATCAATAGAAGAGAATATTTGTAGCTTGGGGATCAAGTGTAAAGACCTTGGTTTTCAACAGAGAGACCTAATTTCAGAGGGAGCACCAAGGATTCCAGAGTCTGAATTAAGTGAGCAAATTGAGAACCAAGGAAAAAAATGGGTGAGAGAAAGGGTGAATTTCATCAAGCACTTTAAAGAAGTACCTTTTCAGGAGGGCTTGCTTGGTGATTCAAGAAGATATTTTTATGCCCTTTCGGCTATAAAGCCAAGTCATCGCCTACCAGGAAGATTTCTCACCTGCAAAGAATCTATTTCAGTGATCCATTGTGGAGTTATAATAATAGCAAAGTTGGAAGGGACTTTGGAGGCCATCTAGTCCAACCCCCTGCTCAGGCAGGAAATCCTACATCATTTCAGACAAATGGCTGTCCAGTCTCTTCTTAAAAACTTCCAGTGTTGGAGCATTCACCGCTTCTGGAAGCAGGTTGTTCCACTGGTTAATTGTTCTAACTGTCAGGAAGTTTCTCCTTAGTTCTTGGTTGCTTCTCTCTTTGGTTAGTTTCCACCCGTTGCTTTTTGTCCTGCCTTCAGGCACCTTGGAGAATAGCTTGACTCCCTCTTCTTTGGAGTAGCTCCTGAGATACTGGAAGGCTGCTATCCTGTCCCCCCTCGTCCTTCTCTTCATTAAACTAGACATACCCAATTCCAGCAACCGTTTCTTATATGTTTTAGCCTCCAGTCCCCTAATCATCTTTGTTGCTCTTCTCTGTACTCTTTCTAGAGTCTCAACATCTTTTTTACATCGTGGTGACCAAAACTGGATGCAGTATTCCAAGTGTGGCCTTACCACGGCCTTGTAAAGTGGTATTAACACTTCATGTGATCTTGATTCTCTCCCTCTGTTAATGCAGCCTAGCACTGTGTTGGCCTTTTTGGCAGCTGCAGCACACGGCTGGCTCATATTTAGGTGATTGTCAACTAGGACTCCGAGTGAGATGGAGTCATCTGTGCAAGGATGTCCTGATGCACTTGACTGCCATGGATGTGGTCCCATATAAGCAGCATTAGGAAATAAAATGGCAGAAGACCGTAATACAGATATTTGAATTTTATAGCAACAGTCCTGCCTGTATGGGAAAAAGGAAGAGAGTAAAGAATATTATGGGCTAGAAGTGGGGAGTCAATTTCATCCATTTAATCAGAATAGAGCTGGAAGGGACCTTGGAGGTCTTCTAGTCAAACCCCCTGCTCAAGCAGAAGACTATATACCAGGGGTGTCAAACTCAATTTCACTGAGGGCCACATCAGCACTGCGGTTTCCCTTGGGGACCGGGTGGGTGTGGCCAGAGTGGGTGCAACCTACTGGGTGGGTGTGGATGGGAGTGGGTGTGGCCTACTGGGTGGGCGTGGCCAGTTCTACATCATTCGCGTCAAGGGGGCCTGTGGGGGCCTGGGCAGGAGTGGGGCAGATCTGAGGGTCTCTGGCAGAAGGCGGTGGGACCGGAGCAAGTGCCAAGGCATGGTCCACTGGGGCAAGTGCTAAGATGGCCACCACAAAATTGTACATTGGCTCCTGGCTGGCCTGGGCCAGGGCCAAGGCAGCAGGGGCCATTCCCTGTTTCCAGGATGGCTTCGCGAGCACATGAAACCACTTCACGGGCTGCATCCAGCCCCCGGGCCTTGTGTTTGACATGTCTGCCATATATCATTCCAGACAAATGGCTGTCCAGTCTTTTCTCAAAAACTTCCATTGATGAAGCCCCCACAACCTCTGAAGGCAAGCCGTTCCACTGGTCAATTGTCCTTATTTTTAGGATTTTTTTTCCTGAACTCCAGGTTGCTTCCCTCCTTGATCCATAGTTTCTTGTCTTGCCTTCTGGTGCTTTGGAAAATAAGTTGACCCCCCCCCTCTTTGTGGCAGCCCCTCAAATACTACAAGACTGCTATCATGTCACCCCTAGTCCTTCTTTTTTCGAGACTAGCCATTTCCTAGTTCCTGCAACCGTTCTTCCTATGCTTTAGTCTCCAGGCCTTTAATCATATTGTTCTTCGCTGCACTTTTTCCAAAGTCCCAACATCTTTTTTGCAATGGGGTGACCAAAACATGTTCCTGGCAAATGAATATTTTGTGACCAGCCGTGTCTTCAATGGCTATCCTTTTGTGAATGCACAACTCTCCTAGCAGCTATTTTACCCAACCTCAAATTCCCATAGGCTGCCTGCATCTGCCCAGAGAGATTGCCTCTTCTGTACGTTCAGTTGCAAAGATCTAGTAATATATCTTTGGGGGAAAAAAATATATCCCTTCGCCAGGGGCACAGAAAGCCAAGACCTACCCAAACAGACAGTTCATCTCCTAAAGCCAATAAAAAGGTGGTGGAAATGATGGAGGAGAGATTTAACTGCAGCCTGGCAAACGTTTTTCGCCTGTGCACTTTGGGAATTAATTTGGATTTTTGAGCAATGACAAGCAATTACCTCTCTCTCGCATTTCAGGAACATTTGGGTCCAGTCCAGCTTCTGAAAAAAAAAACCCTGCTGGTGATTGGATGAAAAATGTCAGTTCATTTTGTATCTCGCATTTCGCTCGGTCTGCTCCCAACATCTTTCCCAGGGCGATCCAGAATGTTATGAGATCCTTGGCAAAAGACACGGATTTAAAAGCTGCTTTATGATTACTCTTATTAGTAAAACCATTATTGAGCAGCAGCGTAGGATTATTGCCCGAGATGGTGGTAAGTATAATATAATGCAATACAATAAAGGAACATGGGCACCCAGCATTCCGCGGTTTAATGAATCCGCCATGAACAAGAAGAACAAAAATCAATAGTTTCCCATTTCCTCTAGATTATACATTATAAATTTCCTTGGAGTTTGGGGCGGGGGGGGGGGAGAGAGAGAGACAGAATATCTACGAAGCTCGCAGGCATGACCAAAATCTTCCCATTCAACTTAAAACAGGAAGCACTGGCAACCAAATGGAAGTGAAATGAAATGTTAAGGGCTTCTGCAAAATTGTTTATGTGTGTTTGTCTCTTTCCTTGTGTGTGTGTACCTGCATGCATGCATGCATGCATGTTTTGTGTGAATACATGTACACCCAAACACACTCACACCCAGACTGCAGGCATCTATAGTCTGTGTCTGTCAAGCACAATTCTCTCTTGATGAATGACAAGGTACGATAATCGGGGCTCAGGTTGCCATGGCAACCAGACAGCCAAGCTGTGTGCCTTGAATTTTGTCATCTAAAAATGAAACCAGAAGCTAAAGGCAGGGGAGGGGGGGAGAGAGAGACAGAGGGAGAGAGAGAGAAAAGGAGAGAAAGATGTGAGTAGAGCCAACAGATTAACTCATAGGAGCAAAGGAAGACGGATGGCAGAGCGGGTAGCTAGAAGTAAAGAGAAAGCCAGAAAGGCGAAGGGGTTAAGGAGGAAAAGAGGACCTGGGCTCAGCAACGAATGTCATGGGAATGTAAAACCTTACTGTGATTTGTGGGGTCCTTGATGCTTTTTGAGCTTGGCTGTTTTCTTGCAGACGTTTCTGCAAGTGGTAGAAGTCCTTTTATCGCTGATGATATTACCTAGTTGGGTCATGAAACATCTGCAAGAAAATAACCAAGCTCAGAAAGTGCTAAGGACCCATAGTTCTATACCCTGAGCCACAAATATTCCCTTCCATTGTTATTGTGATTTTGATGGCAATTAGGATTGGCAAAGTGGCTTCTCTATTTAAACATCTGAGAACATCTTAGGTTCCTGCTCTAGGATATTAGAAGGGTGGGAGGGCCCTTCGACCACTTCTTGGGGGATCTGTAAGGGAAGCCCTACACCAGTGATGGCGAACCTTTTAGAGACCGAGTGCCACCCCCTTCCTGCCCCCACTCCATCCCCCATCCACCACCCCGCCTGCCCACAGGGCCACTCACCGCCTCCAGGGCCCACCGCAGATCGCCCAGGCAGTCCAGCAGCACTATGGCGGTCACGCCCACTGCCCGCACCCTACAGCATCAACTGTGCATGATGGGGTGTGAGGGCAGAGTCTTGTCTATGCTGCCTGGCTGCCATGTCCTTGGATGCACTGCTCTGCATGGGCCACACTCAGGGGCGACTCTCCTTCATGGGGGCTGCTGGAGAGGAGAGGTCACGGGGGGAGGCGAGGCTGGGGCAACGGCACGTGTGCCCACAGAGAGGGCTCCGAGTGCCGCCTCTGGCACCCGTGCCATAGGTTCGCCACCACTGCCCTACCCCATTGATCCCCTTGGGACAGGAGGTCTGTGCTCCAGGGAGAATATAAAGACAGTCCTGTTGGCTTAGATTGATGCTCCCGCTCAAGGCTGACTCAAGGCATTTTGCTGCCTGAAGCAAGGGACAAGACGGCCCCTCTTTTCATTGCATGCATGAATACCAAGTGGGCTGGCTATGGAATCCATCATCAACATGGACCATGGAATAAAAAGCTATTGGAATTCAGGATAAGTTGTATTTCATTTGAAGCACTCTCTTCCAACATCCTGTTGGTTCTCACTTTGCCTATTGGTAGGACAAACCATTGTTGATCTAATCAACAATTAGATTGTATAACAATAACAACAATAATAAAAAGCTAACATGGAGATGGTTGAGATCAGAAGTGCTGAAGAAAGAAACTGAAGGCTTCATTTTAGCTGACCAAGAACAAGCCTTGCGGACCAGTTCCATGAAAGCAAAAAATCCAACATCTCAGCAACAACAGCAAATGTCGCTTATGCAACGAGAAAGATAAAATAGTGGAATCCCTTATCAGTGGCTGCAGCAAAATCTCACAGACTGATTATCTACAACGTCATGATCAAGTTGCCAAAATTATACATGGGAAGCTTTGCCAGAAGTTTGGGTTCGAATGAGGCTAAAATTACTGGGAACACCAAATTTAACAAAGTTCTTGAAAATGAGCAAGTCCAGATCCTATGGAACTTTTGGATCCAAACAGACAGATATCTGGCCTGACATAATTATTGTGGAGAAGAAAAAAGTTGGGTTCATTGATATTGCAAGAAACAATGGATGGAAACTAATCAAGGAGAGAACGAACCTAGAAGTAAGTTTTCTGACAGTGAGAACAATCAAACTACGGAACAGATTGCCTTCAGAAGTTGTGGTGCTCCAACTCTGGAGGTTTTCAAAAAGAGTCTGGACAGTCACTTGTCTGGAATGGTATAGGGTCTCCTGCTTGAGCAGGGGGTTGAACTAGAAGACCTCCAAGGTCCCTTCCATCTTTATTGTGTGTGTATGTATGTATGTGTGTATGTGTGTAATCTTGATATCCTATTTCCCAATATATATCCAGTTGGATATATATAAGATTTTATCTCAAGCTATAAAATGGGTAAAATTCTTTAAGAATGGGGTGAATCTCTTTAAATTACTGGTGAAATCTGATCAGCGTAGGATCAATTTACTCATTTTTCTTGAGATAAAGCATATGTGATTTGTTCTGAGAAGATAAAATATTTTTTCAATTAAGCAACATTTAGACTCTAACCCCTCCATTTTTTTTTCCAGGCACCAAACATACCTAATACTCTTCCTTCCTCCTCTTTTTCCCAGAATAACCCTGTGAGGTGCATTGGGCTAAAAGAGTAGGACAGATCCAAAGTCACTCAGCCAGTTTTCATGCCTAAGGTACAACTAGAAGTCACAATGTCCTGGTGATTGGCCCAACGTCACTCAGTTGGCTTTCATACTTAAGGCAGGACGAACTCATACTCTCTTGGTGATTGGCCCAAAGTCACCTGCTGACTTTCATGGCTAAAGTGGGACTAGAACTCACCATCTTCTGATGATTGGCCCAAAAACACACAGCCGGCTTTCATGACTAAAAGAAGACTAAAACTCAATATCTCCTGGTTTCTAGCCCAGGACCTTAACCACTACCCAAACTGACTCTCTAGGTATACATATTCTTGATTTGGTTTTTGCACCAGAAAGTGACAGGGTTGCAAAAAAATAGGAGACAGCATGATCTGATATGGTCATGACTGAAAACCATATCATCTGCCTTTGTGATTAGAAAGCTCTACACAAGGACACCATTGACAATGGTTGAATTCAGAGAGGCTAATGGGATATTCTGGCAGTACATCTTAAATGTGGTTATTTATGTATCCATTTATGCCTTATATATAGGTATAATTTTGGGGTTCTCTACCTTTAATGTAGATTTCTTTCTAAATTTGTGAATGACTCAACCCTTTCATTCACTAGTAGTTGAAATTGACTACCTGGGCAACTTTCTTTCTTTCTTTCTTTCTTTCTTTCTTTCTTTCTTTCTTTCTTTCTTTCTTTCTTTCTTTCTTTTTTTCCCTTCCTTCCTTCCTTCCTCCCTCCCTCCCTCCCTCCCTTCCTTCCTTCCTTCCTTCCTTCCTTCCTTCCTTCCTTTCATCCCTATTGTAGGGGATGACTAAGGAATTCTGGAAGTTGAAGTCCACACATCTTAGTTGCCAAAGTTGAGAAACACTGGTCGATCTGTCTGTCTGTCTGTCTGTCTGTCTACCTACTGGTATACATAGACAGATTTCTGGAGTTCTCTGGTTAAATGGAAATCCTGGAAAAAGAGTAGAATACTGCTTCAGGGCACAATCAGGCAGAACGTTCTTTTCCTACATGTTTTTCTACCGCTTTTCTCTCACAGGGAATAAAATAATTTTGGGGAAAAAAAATCTATGGATGGTGACTTTGCATTTATTCAGTGACAAGCGTCAAAGGAATGTGTGCAAATGTGCAGTTTTTCCTTGAACAATTATCACTCCAACAAGCAGCAGCCTCTCTGGCTTCTGATGCCTCACCTAAATTATGATGGGCAAACTCAAAAGGAAGCCCCTCCCCTTTTTGGTTGGAAAAGCTGAGCATCCAGGGCAACTTCAGAATAGTCAACAACAACATCAGCCAGTGTTTCCTCTGCTTCACTGAATGATGAAGAACACAAAAACCATCACCTAGAAAAAAATTGGAAGTATTTTCTCAGATAGGACGACAATAAGAAAAATGAACACAGTTTTCTTTTAGAAAGGAAGAAAGTGTTTGAGGAAGTACAACACTAAATACATGAGTTCAGAGACCAAATTACTGCATATAGAACAATCCATAGGTATATGGAGGCTAAAACACATAAGGAACGGTTGCTGGAATTGGGTATGTCTAATTTAATGAAGAGAAGGACGAGGGGGGACATGACAGCAGTCTTCCAGTATCTCAGGGGCTGCCACAAAGAAGAGGGAGTCAAGCTATTCTCCAAAGCGCCTGAAGGCAGGACAAGAAGCAATGGATAGAAACTAACTAAGGAGAGAAGCAACCTAGAACTAAGGAGAAATTTCCTGATAGTTAGAACAAATAATCAGTGGAGCAACCTGCCACCAGAAGCTGTGAATTCTCCAACACTGGAAGTTTTTAAGAAGAGACTGGACAGCCATTTGTCTGAAATGGTATAGGGTTTCCTGCCTGAGCAGGGGGTTGGACTAAATGAACTCCAAGGTCCCTTCCAACTTTATTCTTATTATATACTACAAGGCAGCATAAAAAGCAAGTGTTTACACGTGTTTAGACACGAACAACTACAAATAGAATTACCCAGGTTTCAGAACCTACTGACACAGAAGCACTATCCAGTTTCAAACTTCTTGGGAACAAATGATGAATGGAAGATAGCTCTGCTAAAATTGGAGCTGATGACATTGATGGAATGAATTGATGACTAGTAGACCGGCTCTTCATAATTCCTCTCCAGACAAGGAGAGGACTTGAGATTGCCCTCAAGTGCTCCAGACCATTGTTTCTTGCGAGAACATTGCAAGGTAGTGGTCTCCAATGCGTTCAGAGCTCTGGGAGATGAGGGAATCACCATCTTGCTCAAACCATGGTCAGCCCCTTGAAGGAACCTGGGATTACAGACTATCTTTTCTAATCATTTTTTAAATTGCTTTTCTGCTATTTGGAGCCTTTGGATCAGTGTTTCTCAACCTTGACAATTTTAAGGCATGTGGACTTCAACTCCCAGAATTCCACAGCCAGCAGTGCTGGCTGTGGAATTCTGGGAGTTGAAGTCCACATGCCTTAAAATTGTCAAGGTTGAGAAACACTGCTTTGGATCAAGAGATTTTAAGCACTGGGTGAGTTTCCTTCAATCCTTAGTGAAAGAAGTTTCAAATACAAGTTTAAGGACTTTTTTTTTTTGAATAAACAGCAAGAGAGTGATTACAATGTTGATTCTGGAAAGTTACAAATAGGCTAAGGGATTTGTAATAAGATTTTGAAATTAATTATAAGAACCTTTCCCATGGACAAATGTTTTGATTTTTTTTTTTAAAAAAAAGTGATAATATGGGACTTTGAAGGCTGAACACTAGAGGGAACTAGAAGAAACTACAGATTACAATTAAAAGAGACGAACACTTAAATTGGATTTCCTAACACAGAATGGAGCAAAATGCTTTAACACTGGGCAACATTTTTTAACAATAGGCCCAGAAGTTAATGTTAAGGAAGCGTGGTCTTATAGATAGTCTGTATTTTAAAGAAATAATGGAAGAAAAATGAGTTTTGCCAAACAAGACTGAGATTGATCTGAAAGTAGATTTAAAAATGACACGCTATATGAGGGATATGGAAAAAAAGATGCCACATTGGATATACAAATGAAACTGACTAATGCCTTCATAATTAAAAGAGAAACCTGGATCAGTTTCTTATCCTGGATTTATAGAAGAGATTTGTTAAAGCTTTGAAGAATTTTGTGAGTAGGAACAAATTAAAAGTGAAAATCAATTTTAGGGCATTATTTGAATGGATTAAAGATCAAGATTTCTAAAAGGGAAGAATATAAAGTTGGTTTATTTGATCAAGTTTAAAATAGATGTGTTAATGGACTTTTGCTGATGAGGTCTGAATGATGACATTTTAATGATTTATTTGTAAGGATTACAGGATCCTGTAGACGCAAGATGAGATATGGGATCATTAGTTGTATTTTAAGAAGTAATATTGCTGAAATTGCTTATACTTGTGGTGATGAAGAAGGGATCCATTTCTTTGTATTTTTCTTTTCTTCACTATATGTTTCTTTTTGTTTTTTCCTACAGTATTTTTCTTTTTTTCCTTTTATACACTTTTTTTAAGTTTGTATTCCTTTGTATCTTTTTAAAAGATCACTAATAAAAAAAGAAGGGCTATCAAATATCTTGGGAGTGGCTGTTCAACGTTTTGGAAAGAGCAGAAATTAGTTTTGTCTCGGTTAAAAAAACCAAATGGAACAAAATCATGACAGATTTGACTGACCAGCCCTTGAATGATGACGAAGCAGATTGCTGTTCCTGACCTTGCTAAATTTTGTGTTGGGGTGAGTCACATTTAATCACTTTCAGTGCAAATGAAATATCATGGAGGTGAGTCAGCATACGGTAACACTTCTATTGGTGAATCCAGCAGTGTGTAATTTATATATATTCCCCAGCAGCGTGTGATGATATTGTGAATTGTGGTTGAAGACATGGCTTCCAAGAAGAGCATCCAAATTTTGGAGATGCTCCTTCTGGCTTCACTTCCAGCAGGAACCAAAATCCCTGTTTGTAATCACAAACCGTAGAGCTTGTTTAAGACAGATGTCCTTGAAAATCATATATCCCCAAGCATGACTCCAGGTCTCACTCAGTTCCCAGAGGTTGATTACCTAGGAGTTTAAGGAATGTTTGTCTGGCATGGTACAAAAATATATGGTGATCAGAAGTAGCAATCAGTAGCTAGGCATGAATTCCCCCAAAAGTTGTCTATGGAGCTTCTCAGGCATCCAGGTCATGGTTGTCCCAAAGGTGCTTTTTCAAAAGACAACTGGACTTTGTTTTTCCTTGAAGACATTTCACTTCTCATCCAAGAAGCTTCATGAGTTCTGAAGAACTGAATCCAGAACTGACGAAGCTCCTTGGATGAGAAGTGAAAGGTCTTCAAGGAAAAACAAAGTCCAATTGCCTTTTGAAAAAGCACCTTTGGGTCCACCACAAAGCTACAAACAGAGAGGAGATTGGGAGTCACCCAGGCTGGAAGGAGGGGTGGGCCACATGCTTTAAACATGGAAACATAGAAGAGGAGGGGGGCAGGGATTAAGGAGAGAAATAGCTTCTCAATGAAGCATGCTAGAAAGATGAGAAAGAAACAGCCTGGTATGTGTAGAAATCAAAGCAATTTAGCTTTCCAATCATCTGCACGCTAATAAATCCAGACTGATCTCTCGTCCCTTTGGTAACAAAGCAAGGGGAATGAGATCAATGGCCAAGGAGCTGAATTTTCTTAATCTGGGTTTTGTTGATGACCACCACCGCTTCACAGGAGAATGCCAACTCTCAGTGTGAGTATCGCAGATAGAAAATACTAGCAACGCTGCAAATCGCTAATCACCTTGCGGAGAATGAAAGCGCCATCGCAAGAGAGGCCTAATTGATAAATGCACAAATCCTAGTAACCTCCAGCCGATTTTTATCAGCTGGAAATGAACAAGGGAAGAGCAGGACTAAAATAAAGGAACGTGGTCCTCTGAGAGACCCAGCTTAGCCAGAGAGAGAGTTCGGAGATCTATTTTGCTTCTGGTTTCTGAAGGAGCACTTTAAAAAAAAAGAAAGAAAGAAAAGAAGGCCTTAATTAGCTACAACTACAAACCCATTATTTAATTATCTCTGTTTTTGTGGGGTAGGTTGCCATATCACACACACTTTATCTGTTGCTCCTGCTTCTCTCCTTAATGGTGTCTTTATAAAGACAGCCCTTCCTTTGTTCCTCTCAGCAAGACCTTCTTGCAAAGAGAAGGTCACAAGGCGCGGTGGGATATTGAGAAAAAAAAATCTTCGTTTGCTTTTTGTTTTTAAATCAAATGGCATCTATGGACAAGCTTGGACATCTGGACCGAAGGATTTGCAAAACCCAACACGGGCTAGGTCGGGGCGGGGAAGTGGCCAAGAGGCATAGGAAACCCAGCCCATCCATGGGGAAGGAGGGTCCAATTGTTCTTCTCCAAATGTAAATTAGCCAGGAATGCATTTAAGAAGAAAGAGGTAAATTATGATAATTACTCTGACTGATAGGGTCCTGAAGCATTACTAATTAGCATTTATTGCCTGGATTATTGAAACAATGTGTGTGTTCTCCCTGTGTGTGTGTGTGTGTGTGTGTGTGTGTGTGTTTGTTTCCCGCTTTGGAGGTGTGTGCAAGAGGGAAAGAAGGCGAACATCCCTCTGGGAGAGAACTAGATGGGTGGTTAATAAGTTGGATGTCTGTCTGTCTGTCAGTCTAAATAAAAATAAATACATACATACATACATACATACATACATACATACATACATGCATACATACATACTAGCAACCTTTAAAAATCCTGAATCAGGGAAGGGGGGAATGTTTTTGCCATGGACTGTGGCCGTCACCCCCAAAAGGGATAAGACAATAAACTCAAAAAGCAAAAATAGTTCTACCCCCCCCCCTTTTTTCATGCTGAGTTTCCCTTTTTTTTTTTGTCATGCATGGCAGTCTTTCCCAGAAGGACCCTGGGATAGCATTTGTTTGTTTGTGAAGATCACCTGGGGTAATAATGAGAATTTAAGGAGTTGCAATGATTTGAAGGAACCCCCCCCCCCCAATAAGCTATGGGAAGAACAGACACGGGCAATTTTAACACATCAGACCAACGATCTCCTTCAAGAGGCATGGAAAGGGTTTAAAAAGGGACAGCCTGGAATGAAAAACCAAGTAACTAAATCACACTTGATGGATCTGCTACCAGAATTGAATTTTTTTGTATGCTGGTGAGGGGTTTTGTTTTGTTTTGTTTTGTTTTGTTTTTTCATAATGGGAAAGGAGCTTGAAATTAGAAATCAATTAAAAACAAATCAATCATCAGGACCAAGTCTTTAATTGTATGTCAGCCATCTAATTGGTTACAGGTTCACGAAAATACTTAAGGCCCTGGAAGGAATTACTAAAAGAAAGATAAAGAAATTGGACTCCATTTTAGCTCCCAAGTTATACCACCTGCGTTCAAAAGCTCTTGAAAATCAAGAGAAACAAAGACGGTTGCAGAAACCAGGCCCAGCCCACCGCAGACCAGAAAAAAAAAAATCTCAAAATATGAAAAAAAGAAAAAGCTACAAAGCACAAAACCAAAAGTCCACCATCCTTTTTAATCCTGCACCTTTAAACTATTCATCCTGTTAGAGAAATTGTAACCTTGCAAGACTAAAATGCACAAAATCCGTCAACATAAGCCAGGTGAAATTTTCAAGATATTGTCATTTCCAAAGATGAAAGCAGAAAAAAAAAAAAATCTTAGACGAAAGGAAAAAAAAGGTACATTTAAGTACAAGGATCCAATATACTGTAATTCAAACTAAACAGGAATGGAAATAAACAGAAGCATGCATTTTTTTAATTTTTAAATGAAGTCAGAATTGGCCAGCTATCTTTTCTGCTAGGTGTGTGAATACTGCCCCTCCCCATTGTACACAAGCAGAATTAAAGAAACACCAAACCAATTTAATGTAGCCTAAATAACATGGCTTGATTTTATGTTGATGTTCCTATTAAAATAGGGAAGGGAAGGAAAGGAAAGGAAAGGAAAGGAAAGGAAAAAAGAGGGATGGAGAAAAGGAAAGGAATGAAAGATAAAAAAAAAAGGAAAGGAAAGGAAAAAAGGGAGGGAGAAAAGGAAAGAAGGAAAGGAAAGGAAATTCCAGAGAGATAGAATAATTTTTTTAAGCAGCAAAAGAAAACATGCTTCTCATTATTCACATGAATTCCTGCTTGATTACCTAAAAATTCTTCCAACTGGAGACATTTATAGTGCAATTACATTGCAGCCCCACCTCAAAGATGACATAAATGCCAACCTAGACAATATGGAAGAGAAGAATGTGTGTGTGGTATATATGGGATATACCGAATCACCACGATTACCTCTGGTTGCCAAAAAGTTCCTATTTCTTCACCCTCTTTCTCCCTCCCTGTCAAATCTCCCTTTCTCCCTCCCTCTCCCTCCTTCCCCCTACCCTTTATTTGGGATCTGGCTAAAACTTTGCACGTTGGAGGAAAGGCGTTCACTATCAATAGTAGCCTACTTGTGCTGAGTGTGGTTTCCCTTTAAAGCAAAAAAAAAAAAAAAAAAAAAACCTGCTTAATTGATGGGTCTGGACTAGTCTAGACTGGTAGTGATTGAACCAACTCCCAATTATGTTACTCATTTCACTGAACTTCACTGGTGTGTTCCTCAGAGGAGGAACTGAGGGAGGGGTGGAGGCAGCGAAACCTGTCTGCCATAGGAAGAGAGAAGAAAGGGTGCTTCTGCATTGTTACAAAGCATGGCATGAAAGAGAGGATTTTTAGGCATTGTTATTTTACTACACTTCCCGCCCCCCCCCAATCTTGTATACACAGCCACCTTCTAGATACAAAGGCAAATTTGCTGCTTCCACTTTTCCCAAAGGGCAGGCTATGGAAAGAGATGATTCCTATCACACTTATTATTATGATTCTGCCCAATTTAATTTGGGAATCTGGTTAGGGGTGGCATGATCGCAGTCATCTCTCTCTCTCTCTCACACACACACACTCTCTCTTCTATATCTCTATATCACTATAATACACACACACACACACACACATATATATTATAGAATATATTATAGAAATAGACAGACAGACAGACAGACAGATAGATAGATAGATAGATAGATCGAGGATTCCTTCTTTTGCTTTAATTTTAATCCTCTGTTCAGCAATGGCTTAATACCCAGCTTGAGATGTTTTTGTGAGCCATGCACCTTCCAAATCATGAATATAATTTCTGGAAAGAATGCAAAGCCAGTCTCATTCCCTCATTTCAAAGGAATCTAAATCTATAGGAAGATTTGGAAACCACAAAAACTTTTCCCTGATTATTTTTAAGGGTATAATTTCTTTTCTTTTTAAAGAAAAGGAGTCAGGTTTGGGGAGATTTCACTTCAGATTGGTATTGGATTTTTTTTGGGGGGGGGGGGAATCATGCCAGTTATTGTAATGTAAATCGAAAGTTGCCTATCTACCTCACTGGCAATACGAATATTTTACCGTTTTCTGTTTCATGGATCCTTTTGCCTTTTAATTTTGAGAAGGCAGTGAAATGAATAAGGGCTTTCCCATTTTGCAAGCAGCTTCTCCACTCCTGCGGCTCCCCCAAGCCTATGCATATCAAGAATCTATGTGTGTTTTTACCCAAAACACGAGCCTGGATTCTGTGGGACTAATTTGTAAGTCACCACGCAAACAACCACAAGCACATGCCTCGGAGACACTGCTGCCCTATTATGTTCAGCAGGGCACATCCCCAGAATTCATCTTTTTATGAAACCAGAGGCCTCTCCCCTTAATTTCTGATTTCATATCGATGGCATTCTGGACCAACGCAACAAAATTCACAATGCAGCCCTTTTTGGGGGGCAAGGCAAATCTAACCTCCTTATCAATGATGCAGCAAAAGGCAGGATCAAGGGACGCCCCCCCCCCAGCAAACCCAAGTCTCTTTGGAAGCACACCACACCTCCCAGCATAGTAACTTCATCCCTCTTTTTTTTCCCCCTAACCGATAGGTTATTTCCAACAGGTTTCGTGTCCCCTTTGCAAAAAAAATTAAAATAAAAAAAATGCCAGACTAAAGAGAACCAGAGCCAGGGAAGGAAAACCTCAGCTCTTGTGTTTATAAGCCGTTTATCTTGAATGGAATGCTGGAAAAAAAAAAGTGAAAAATTAAAGCAGGCGCAGCAAGATCCAGAAAAGGGGTGTCGGGTGAAAACAGTTGCACATATAACTGCCCAGCTACCAACCATCTCTCCGTGCACTGTACTATGAAATAATAGTTCCGTTTTTAAACCTGGAAGCAGGAAGCATGCTGGGATTTGAAGCTGAAAGATAGATTGAGGTCAAGCACCAAGGTACCGAGCTGTTTCTATTACGCTCTGGAAGTACTGTGTGTTGCTCTCAAGAATGTGTCGGGGTTGTGTGTGTGTGTGTGTGTATGCGTGTGTTAAGGGGAGGGTGTAGACGGGAGAAATAAGGACTTACTTTTATCCGCAGGCCTATAGGCACAAACTGTATATATTGCCCTGCGTTGAGGTCCATTTATTATCAATATTAATTGGCAGGAAGACCGGAGAGCTCCTTAAATGTTGGGCGTGAAGAGGTAGAGGGAAAACAGTCTAGAATATTAAAAGGACCCAACTAGAATATTAAAAGGACCCAACTAGACAGCCCGAGAGGGGATAAAAATATGCCTGAATCCTGCCATCCAGGGCTCTGCCTAAAAGCTTCAATCAAAACCAGAACTCCGGGGGACTTTTGCTGCAATTCAGAAAAAAAAAAGCCAGGCTTCTTGATGTCTGCTTTTTGCAGAGCTTTCTCCCTGCACCTTCCAATGGACGCCCAGACAGACCTCTGATAAACTTATACGCATGAGCACCCCTAGCAAAAAGGATGCATCGACTCACACCTTGAAAGGAGCAGAAGAAATAAACTCATGGAACTCAAATACCAAATTTCTCTTAAATAGTGGGATTTCATTTTTATTTTTGTTTTGAGCTGAGCCTTTGTGGCCATCATTTAAGAACATACTTGTAGATCTTTGGGGGTGGAGTAGAAGAACACAAAGGCAAAGAACGGCTTCCTCCGTTAAACAACTTTTCCCATATACCTACAGCCCCCTCCTCCCCAAATCCATGCACACTGGAGAAGGATGTAGGGGCACAACTCACAGCTCCCAAGAGCCTAACCCGTGGACTTGAAACCAAAACGTCACAAGTTAGGGTCTCAGGGACAGAGAGGGGCGCAGTCCATAATCTCTCACATGTCACTACGATTTATAATAATAATGATGATGATGATGATGAGTTATTGCCATTGTTGTTATTATTATGCCTAATACTTCTGTCTCCACGCAGTCTGTCCATCCATCCACCCAACAGAAGAAAAATAAAATATATAGAGAAAAAAAATGGCATAAAGATTAGAAAAAAACGGTAACGCAAAATACCCAAAGGGCAACACAAAAGCTTCTGTGCAGGGGGGTTGGGAACAGAGAGAAAAATAAGATTTCTGTTGCTAATCTTTTGATGCCATAAATGTCTCTACATACAATTGACATACGATATTTAATTCAGCGGAAGGTTTTGCAACTGTTGGCTGGAACCAACGCTGACCTGTTCTACAGCCTAACTCTTTCGCTACTAAACAGCCACATCTAGTAAAGTGGGTAGACCTATAGTACCCACCCCTCATTCCCGTTTTGGAAAGTTGTACCTGGCGGGGAGGGAAATTAAAGGCATCTCGAAAGAGTCAGAAGGGGTTTGAAAAAAGCAGTTGGAAACTCACCCTCCGGAAGCGGCGAAAAGTCCAGTCTTCCCCCCAAAGCAGGGCAAATTTTGGAAAGCGAAGGATCGAAGGGCGGATTGCACGTTGGTAGGAAGGAAAGAAGAGGAACTGGCTTTTCCTAGCTTCAGACGTGACCCGACACCCGGGTTTTAAAAGACCCTCTGCCTATCATCGCTATCTTTTTGAGGGCAGAAAAAAGGCTTAAGAACTACGCTCGCCTGCCCGGCCACTGGAGCTGCAAAGGGCCGCCGCGGCTATTTTAAGAAAATAACAATAAAAAAGAACCTTTAACACCATCCACGCGCGCGCTCAAACGCACACACACACACACACACACACACAAATCCCCCCCTTTTTTTTCACTTCCTTTCCTTTCCCATCCTTGGCCCGCCCTCCGTAGTTGAAAATCAAGGCCAACTCTTGCTCAGCCAGCCACTCCGGTAATCTGAGGATGGGGGAGAGGAATTGCAGGGGCGAAGGGTGGGGGAGAGCTGGTGCAGCCCCCCTCCAGATCTCTCTCTCTCTCTCCCCCCCCCCCAACATCCCATAGCTGGCGTCCATTTCGAGAGGGGTGGGGGGGAGACTAGAGGAGGAGAAAGGCTGAAACGAACGGCCACCTTGCAAGTCTGCAAGAGCGAGCTGGCAACAGGCTGCCGGGGAGGGGAGGGGGGAGGGGGAGGGACAGAAGGGAGGCGACTATCTTCCGTTCTTTAGCCCCCCCCCCAAAAAAAACCCCTTCTTCAAATCCCCGTACATCTAACTGATATAAATATAGACTGCAATACTTCCTAAAGGCGGG